>NC_056523.1:226480217-226484007 GCF_019175285.1 Sceloporus undulatus
TGCTAGCACTTTAGTGCGTGCCGTTGACGCACGACACCCGACTCTTGTCGCGCCCTGTATGGAAAAGTTTCCCTGCTTACGCAAAGTGTAGCTACTTGTGGTCGATTGGGATGCACACACTGCTCCATCCCAGTCCAGGCTCAGACAACCCTGTCGGATGATGTTGCCTCCATAACCCATGTGGAGATTTTCCAGCCAGAATGCATTTCCTCATCAAACCAATTAACCCATTTCATGCTCTAGCACCATTCCCCCAATTTGTTTTCCTTTTGTTTGTTTGTTTCTAAATGCACAAAGCGATTTTGCCTAATCTATCTTTTGTTCTCTCCAAAGCTGGTATAGTTTCCTATCACCCAATCTTGATTTGATGTTCTGTGGCTTCTCGCCTCGGCCGTATGCCTTTCTCTGTCTTTTTGTATCTTGTGGGAAGCCAATGAAAAGTCATGGGAATGTTAATTAAAGTATATCATGATCACCTTTTTTCAGTGTTGAGAGCCGATCCCATTTGCTCTATTGCGTTTCCTCCCACAGGTTGAAAGACTGTCAGTCTTCCTCCCCCCTTCTACCCTCCCATTTACTTGTCCTTCAAGATAGGTATTGCCACTGATGTCTTTTTCCCTTTCCTTCCCCTTTGTTGATGGCTTTGTGGTGAATCTCTGTGTCTGGAACTTATACTGCTGAGGTTGCGAAACTACACTCTTAACACTGTCTCACCAAACTCTTTGTCTTCTGTTACCAACGTACCCATATTATATTCGTAATTATAGGGACAAAAGGAGAATGTCTCTTGGACGGCCCTCTTTTCCTCTTTTTCTGCAGAAAAATGTTCATGCTTCTCATTCCCTTCCTTATCTGTAATATGTTTCAATTCATTGCTTCCTTAAAGCGTTGTTTCACCATTACAGCGCGAAAATTTCAATATGTTTAGTACATGCATCTCCTGTACAGTTGTTTGTTATTACAATCTGCTTTCAGACTTATACAGAGGCGCCCTCTGTTCTGTGCTAATTCTTTTACATCTAGACCGTGCGTTCCTAACCTGTGGTTCGGACCCCTTTGGGGGTCGACGCCCTCCTTTCCAGGGGTCGCCTACGACCCCTCGGAAAACCCCATTACTTGCTATAGCATGAAAATAATTTTTATGGTTGGGTTGGTCGCCATGTCCGAACTATTATTCCATCGGGTCATCTGCATTAGAAAGTTTGCGAACCACTGATTCTAGACTGATCTCTCAGATGAGAATTAGCTAGCCACTTCTGAGTAGCTTGGAGCTTCTCTGGCTATATTTTGTTTCTCTTTTCTTGAGGACCTCATAGATAATGACTCTTTAGTCCACACAAATGGTCGGTGCTCAAGAATGGTGCATTATGTCGACTTTCCGCCGTATCCACCATGGAAAATGGTTTTTTTGTGCCATTTTCGTATTACATCTGCCCTCCACCTCTCAGCATATGTGTGTTGTATATACCATATCTATCCATCTTACATGTAAACATTTTATGCCCCAAAACATTGTGATCCCACACTCTCGGGTTAGATTTCTATCATGGGTTCTATATGGTAATTGTCACAGAAAAATGGCTGCAACTGTTTTGGGGGAGCGGGGGTTGATTGGCTCATCCTTTTGTCCAGGGAGACTTCCCTTAAAGAAACGCTGCCTTCCCTTCCTCAGTGCTCTCCTTGCCTTAACAGTGACAGTGTTGCTCCTGCAACAGTGGAGGCATCCCTCCTTCTCTCCATAGAATCATAGAATCGTAGAGTTGGAAAAGACCAGAAGGGCCATCCAGTCCAACTCCCTGCCATGCAGGAAATGCTTAAAGACCTCCAAAGAAGGAGACTCCACCACACTCAGAGGGAATGTGTTCCACTGTCAAACAGCCCTTACTGTCAGGAAGTTCCTCCTGATGTTGAGGTGGAATCTCTTTTCCTGGAGCTTGCATCTATTGTTCTGGGCCCTGGTCTCTACAGCAGCAGAAAACAAGCTTGCTCCCTCTTCAATATGACATCCCTTCAAATATTTAAACAGGGCTATCATATCACCTCTTATTCTTCTTTTCTCCAGGCTAAACATCCCCAGCTCCCAAAGTCGCTCCTCATAGGACATGGTTTCCAGACCCTTCACCATTTTAGTTGCCCTCCTTTGGACATGCTCCAGTTTCTCAATGTCCTTTTAAAATTGTGGTGCCCAGAACTGTAGACAATATTCAAGGTGGGGCCTAACCAAAGCAGAATATAGTGGCACTATTACTTCTCTTGATCTAGATAGTATACTTTTATAGATGCAGTCTAAAATTGCATTGGCCTTTTTAGCTGCCTCATCTCACTGTTGTCTCAAGTTTAACTTGTGGTCTACTTGGACTCTTAGATCCCTTTCACATCATGGATCTTTGCTCCGGGGAGGCAACACACCTCTCGAGACACCTTGCCAAGCGTACAAATCACTGTTTCTGTACCTCTCAGCAAGGAGTCCCCACTATGAGGCTTAGCAGCGACTGTTCCCTCTGGTGGAACTCTTAGGCTCCCCTGCTCCTTCCCTGAAGTCTGTCCATGTTGCTCTTCCTCGTCGTCCTTGGTAAGGGAAAGCTTCAAATCGATTCTCTAGCTGCAAGCTCCTAAAACAATCCCCTTCCCTCACTTGCTCCTTGAGAGCAAAAAAGAGACGTCCTTCTCTGTCCCTTTTCCTCTCCCTTTGGACTCTGTAGCATGAGTGTAACGATCCCCCACCCTCTCACAATCCTTTCTTTCCTTTGACCCCAATACCCCTTTGGGTTTTGAAGACCAGTAGCGTGGATGAGTGTTAAAACACAGGCCAAGTGGATAGTTAAACAAGAATAAAAGTTTATTTTTATAACAGACTAGGTAAAGGTAACTTTTACGTGAGGTTGTTACTATGGCTTCTTTTGTTACAAATATACAGGTCTGGTTTTAACTCTATAATAATAACTCCGCCACACAGGCTATACTATCACTCACGAAATTATGTAACCCAAACTCCTCTTCCTGAGTTTGGCTACACTGAGTCTCTCCTCTCTAGACTCTCCATAACTAATACTGTCCCTCTCTGGACAAAACAGTTCCTTAAGTAACTATTCCCTCAGGAACTATCGGAACCCAGTCCCCTTTTGGATGCTACGGTTCCCTCACTCTCTAATCCTAAATATCTCCCCAACTCCACTCCAGTCTTATCCCTCAGGATTCCAAACCCTAACTGACTCAGTCCAACTGCCAAGTGGAATCTTCAAACTCCTCAGCCAGCACCTGATTGGCTTAGGGTCTCTGGCTTCTGATTGGCTGGTTTGCAAGTCAGTTTGTCACAATGAGGAGCCAGGATTAGGGGTTTCTTCCCCTTTAAAAACTCTTCCTTGACACCTTCATGATGTCAGCTCTGAACAGTGCATCTAGTGTTGAAGGTGTTGGTCTAGGAAAAGTCCCCTTTGGCTTGTGGCAAACCAGGTTCTTCTAAACTCATTGGGGTGAAGGGCCCTCAGGAATACTGAGGAAGATTATTCCAAGATCTCAGCTGCATTGTGTAGTAACTGCAAAATGCTCAGTCTGAAGAAGCCTGTCAAAAGATGGAGTCCCTGCACCGGATCCATCTTCCCCACAAAGGCCCTTATCAGATGAGTCTTGAACTGGGGGACTTCAGCACTGGGCGGTTCGAATTAACGTTATTTCGCACAATACCATCATACCTGGGAGTCCCTCCGCATTGGCATGATTCAAATTGGCCAATACGCATTCGCGCGAAGTGCATTCAGTGCAGAATGTTTAGCCACACCGGTGCTCAACA
>NC_056523.1:226484107-226487985 GCF_019175285.1 Sceloporus undulatus
GGCCCTTATCAGATGAGTCTTGAACTGGGGGACTTCAGCACTGGCCAACACGCTCCAAAAAGAGGATCCAGTACGCATTCAGTTCGGCATCTCGCACATTCACGTGCGTTCGGATTGGGCCATTCGAATGATGGTATGATCGTATTGAGCGAAATAACGTTAATTCGAACCGCCCAGTGCTGAAGTCCCCCAGTTCAAGACTCATCTGATAAGGGCCAAAGACTCATATTTAGACAATACAGGGAAGACTGCGCCCTCTTCCCATTCCTCATTTGTGGAATGTACTGTAAGAAAGTCCTTTTTGCTTTCTTTTATCAAATGGCCTTGAAGACTTTCCTGAAGGCCCCTTTCCTTTGTTGATTCCCATGACAAACTGGGGTGAGTTTTGTGTGTGTGTGTGTATACACAGTCGGCCCTTGCCTTACACGCAGGATCCGTTCCAGACCCCCCCATGTAAGACAAATCCCACCTATGCTCAAAGCCCATTAGAAACAATGGGGCTCGTGCGCGGTGGTGCGGTGGCGCAGTGGTGCACGGGGCGCATGGGCACACACTCCCATTCATTTGAATGGGACGCGTTGCCCCTTGTGCCCCACATGCTCCCTGCGGCTTGAGCGTGTACGTATAACGTGGGCGCATTATATATAAAAACAAACAGCTATTTGTTTTGGTCTCATAATAGCAGGTTATGAAGGCCATATGACTTTCATAAAATCTACATGAAGTGGAGTATCTGATGTTGAAGACCCAGATTTGGAGAGGGCAGGAGAGTCTTTCCTTTGGGGAAGATCAGGATCCTCCAGCTTTCATTGATCAGAGGAGCCATTAAACTCCAATATACTAATTGTCTTATATTATAATACAATAATAATTAACACAGTGATCATAAAACATCATCAGCCCCCTAAGTCTAACAGATAAAGGAGCTACTGAAAATCCCTCATCTTTTTTCTTTTCTTTCTTTTTTTTTAGATCATTATCTCATGAAGGATCCAAATTGAGAAGAACCTCTTATACAGTGGTTCCCAACCTTCCTAATGCCGCGACCCTTTAATACAATTCCTCATGTTGTGGTGACCCAAACCCATGAAATTATTTTCATTGCTGCTTCATTAACTGTAATTAAATAGGTGTTTTCCAATGCTCTCAGGCGACCCCCATGAAAGGACCATTCGATCCCCAAAGGGGTCCCAACCCACAGGTTAGAACCACTGCTCTTATAGGTTTGGATATGTGGTTGAAGTCCGATTCAAAGGGAGGAATGAACTACAGTTCCTATTTTATTTTGTTTTACTAGGAGCAGATTGGTTACCAGAAGCAGTAGGCCTTTCCCCTTTCTCTTGCTGCCCTTAATCAATAATAATAATCAATTAAATAATTTATTTATGTTCTGCTTTTTCCCAAAGGAATCAAGGCAGATTACAGCAAAAACTATAATAAACACAAATAACAATAAAATCACATTTCAAAAGCACAATATACATGATGTAGGGAGAATCATGTCCCTAGCCTAATATCCACCGCTGCTGGCAGGTGATGTTATGAGGACAAGTGAGACGGGGCTCCGCTAAATAAAGGAGTCCATATTGTAACAATGATATAATAATAACTTTATTACGGCCATTTGGCCAGCACAGTAACAATGATATGCCACAGCCTCCCTTCACTACTGCCATGTCACTGGTGCCTCTCTCACAGGCAAGCTGCCTCTCAAACAGCTGGGCTGGAGTGATGTTCCTGGGCTCAAAGATCTGTGAGGTGGCTTTTAAAGGTGCCTCTCTCACAGGCACACTTCCCCTCAAACAGGTGGGCTGGAGTGATGTTCCAGTCAAAATGGCCACCACACCTTCAGGTCCAGCTTTGCCTCTTCTTTTGAAAAAGTGAGCATGATAAAGAATTGCCTTGACCACATTTGACCCAGAAAATGACTGAAACCCCTAGACTAGGGGAGGATGGGGCAGACAGAGAAGTCTCCCTGTGCCTGGAAAAGTCTTCTGTTAACCCTGATTCCCTTTTTAGAGCAAATAGATCATGCAGAAGTGGAGGAGGTGGCAGTTGGTTTTGATGGGAAACTCCCCGCTCGAACCTCTGAGGTAACTGCCATCTCTTTCGAAACTGGCCATAGAAACTGGATACAAACTTCTGGAGTAAAGCTTATCTCACAAACACAGGAGGAGGAGGTATCAGATCATTACTCCCTTATTCAAACCTGCCTCCTCTCTCTCTCCCTTTTACCACCCAAACCTTGCCAGGGTTGGTGTTTGCAGTAGGGTGCAATCTGGGTAAGGACAGATGGCTCTCCCTCCTCCAGCCATGCTAAGCTCCTTTTAGGTTGGCCATCTCACCACCCAACCCCTAGAATCATAGTTGGAAGATACTGTAGGGACCATCCAGTCCAACTCCATTCTGCCATGCAGGAACTCTCAATCAAAGCATCCCCGACAGATGGCCATCCAGCCTCTGTTTAAAGACCTCTAAGGAGGGAGACTCCACTACACTCTGAGGAAGTGTGCTCCACTGTACTAACAGGAAGTTCCTCCTAATGCTGAGGTGGAATTTCTGTTCCTGTAACTTGCATCCATTGCTCAGGGTCCTAGTCTCTGGAGCAGCAGAAAACAAGCTAGCTCCCTCCTCAATGTGACATCCCTTCAAGTATTTAAACAGGGCTATCATATCACCTCTTAACCTTCTCTTCTCCAGGCTAAACATCCCCAGCTCCCTAAGTTCTTCCTAGCTGGGGTTGGTGATTGCAGCTGAGGTTGGTGTTTGCAGGACAGAGAGATCTCTCTCTTCTGGCTGCAGCTGGACTCTCTGGTGTCAGATATGGCTTGGTCGTCTTCTTTCATGCTGGAGTTGGGCCTCATTTGCTCACAGCACAGCTTCTGAACTGTCCCTTCCTGCCTGGCCTTGTCTCAGCAGAAAAGGTTAGAAAAGAGAAAAGGATAGAGCAAAGGCTAAAGAGCTTTTTTTTAAGTAGACAGTAGCCAAGGCAGGAGAAGACAGATCATAGAATATAAGAAGAACAGAAGAAATATTAAAGTTTTTAATTTAAAGAAAGGAACATGCAGAAAAGGAACACCATAGCGTGCTCAGAGCCGAGGCAGGAAAAAGACTGAAGGATGCCAATTGCTCCTCTGTTTGCAACACCTTCAAGCCCGTTTCAAGCCTATCAGAGCAACAAGATGGAATCAACCATGCTAGGGTGTTTCTACCTCCATCGCTGGAAAATGCACGAAGAATGAGATTCAATAATCATGATCCCATCACTGTGGATACAGAAGCGTTATGGTGCTATTACAGTGGGCACACTATATGCAGTTTCCTGCTTACGCGGAAGCCATGTAACAATATAAACAATGGTGTGTACCCCCACGTGCACACACTGCACTGCCGCCGCATACACGCGTCCCATTGTTTCCTATGGGGTGCGAGCATACATGGATTTTCCCTTATGCGGGGGGTGTGGTGTCCATAACGGATCCCCTGCATAAGGAGAGGGCCCACCGTATATGTAACAGTGGGAAACAAAATGTATGTTGCTTTATTTATTATAGACAGATTAACAATGCTTTCATCATTAGATGAAATGCAGATATAATCAATGATCTCTTTCAGGTGGAATGAATACAGTCAATGCTTCACTTTTGGATTTTAAATTCAGTCTCCAATTAAAGAGTCGATTTAGAACAGGATTATAAGAAATCCTAATCCAGCGACATCCTCGCTGTGACACAGAGTATATTCCATTTGCATCATTCAGACCTTACTCCATAGAAGGTTCTTCCAAATGACCCTCGTATTTGTAAGACTGCTTTTCGTATTTCAAAAACATCCCAGGAGGAAGGATGGCCATTTCATGTAAGCAAATCCAGGCAGCA
>NC_056523.1:226488085-226499031 GCF_019175285.1 Sceloporus undulatus
TTCCTCTTTTCTGTTTGATTTTCAAGTGAGATGGATTTTTCAAGCGATTTGTGTGGTTCCAAACAGTTTGGTTTTGTTCAATTTGCTACTTTCCAGGTTGTCCAGCTCTTTGGAGAGAGCTGTCAAAGATATCTTAGAGGAAACAAAAGGATGGGGGGGATGCCCAAGGATGCTAAAAGGAAAGATACAAAGATTTTTTTTCTTGTCTGTTCAGCTGACATGGGATCTACATATCATTTAGCCATAGAATCATCGAGTTGGAAGAGACCCCAAGGACCATCCACTTCAACCCCGTTCTGCCATGCAGGAACTCACAATCAAAGCACTCCCTGGGACAGATGGCCATCCAGCCTCTGCTTAAAAACAGTCTCCAGAGAAGGAGACTACACCACACTCTGAGGAATTGTGTTCCACTGTCAAACAGCTCTTACTATCAGGAAGTTCCTCCTAATGTTAAGGTGGAATCTCTTTTCCTGAAGTTTGCATCCATTGCTCTGGGTCCTATTCTCTGCAGCTGCAGAAAACAAACTTGCTCCTTCTTCAGTATGACATCCTTTCAAATATTTAAACAGCTATCAGGGATTAAGATATTGTTGGAACATCACTCCCAGTCACTTCTGGATGCTCAACAATGGTTCCGTTTCATCCTGGAGAGAAGTGACCTGTGGAGTGCCACAGGGTTCTGTCCTGGGCCCAGTGCTATTCAACATCATTCTCAATGACTTGGATGACAGAATTGGGGGCATACTTATCAAATTTGCAGATAACACCAAATTAGGAGGAGTAGCTAATACCCCAGAAGACAAGATCAAAATTCAAAATGACTCGAATAAAATGGAAATCTGGGCCAAAGCTAACAAAATGATATTCAACACAGAAAAATGTTAGGTTCCGGCATTAAGGGCAGAAAAACAAAATGCATGGATATAGGATGGGGAATACCTGGCTCAAGGAGACTACATGTGAAAGGGATCTAGGAGTCTAAGTAGACCACAAGTTGAACATGAGTCAACAGTGTGATGATGCAGCTAAAAAGGCCAATGTGATTCTAGGCTGCATCAATAGAAGTATAGTGTCTAGATCAAGGGAAGTAATAGTGCCACTATATTCTGCTTTGGTTAGGCCCCACCTGGAATACTGTGTTCAATTCTGGGTACCACAATTTAAAAAGGATGTTGAGAAACTGGAGCGTGTACAAAAGAGAGTGACTAAAATGGTGAAGGGCCTGGAAACCAAGCCCTATGAGGGAAGACTCAGGTAGCTGGGTATGTTTAGCCTGGAGAAGAGAAGGTTAAGAGGTGATATGATAGCCCTGTTTAAATATTTGAAGGGATGTCATATTGAGGAGGGAGCAAGCTTGTTTTCTGCTGCTCCAGAGAACAGGATCCAGGACAATGGATGCAAGCTGCAGGAAAAGGTATTCCACCTCAGCGTTGGGAGGAACTGCCTGACAGGAAGGGCTGTTTGACAGTAGAACAAACTCCCTCGGAGTGTACTTGGGTGTCCTTCCTTGGAGGTCTTTAAACAGAGGCTTGATGGCCATCTGTCGGGTATGCTTTGATTGTGATGACCCTTGTGGTGTCTTCCAAGTCTATGATTCTGCATTTGGGATGTGGTTGACTCACCACTGCTAAGAGGAAAGGGAGGGAGGTCATGCTAGAATGCTACATTGGATCGTCTTTGCTGATAAAATAGTTGAAATTCAATATCAAAGCAGCAACATTTGGTCCGGTTTTTTTTTTACATGTAAACAAAAGTACTTTGTAGAAGCTTTTTTTTTTTTGAGAATGATCACATTCTCCTGCAGTTGCAGCTTTCTTTGAAAACAACCTGTCTAAAATATCCCGTTGAAAAAGCTTCAGAGGGGCTATACAGATTAGTGTGAAGGCGCCAAGACGCCACCCCTTTTTGTCCCGGATTGAGGCTACAGCAACTGCGCGCCATAGCCCTGAACCAACCTTCAGAGGACGCAAAAGGGAGTGGCAAAACACAGCTCCTTCTTACGTCCTCTAAACGTGCCATATCTGCCACAGTGCGGCGTGATAACTGTCATTATATTTAATGAGACTTGAGCGTCCACGGATTTAATGAGACTTGGTATTTCCACTGGGGGGGGGCGGTTCCTGGACCCAAACCCCAGCAGATACTCCAAGGGCCCACTGTACTGTGGGTCTTCAGTGATAGACTGAGTGAGGGCATCTTAATTCAGACAAGACAGAGGTGTTCCTGATTAGTTGAAAGGGGAACTGAATAATCAAATAGAGATTCTGCTTAAACTGGATGGGATTACACTTCCCATGAAGGCACAGATTCATAGTGTCCTGGATTTGACTGCACCTGGTGGACAGGAGTGTATTTGAAGAATTAAAGCTAGTGCACTAGCTGCCCCTTTTCTTGGAATTATCTCATCTGGTTACAGTGACATCCCATTTAAAATACAGTTAACACACTGTATCTGGGGGTCCTTTTGAAAGGGATCAGAAACATCAGTTGGTCTGAAGAGCTGCCACCAGGTTATTGACCAGAGAAGGCTACAGGGAGCCTATGACCTGGTTACAATAGCTCCACTGGCTACTGGTCTGGTTCTTGGCACAATTCAAAATGTTGAGATAAAGCTTATACAGTCTACCCTTCACAGTCATGTGGGTTAGGGGCTGTGACAGACAGGATTAGTCTCTTATTCCTCCTTAGACTAGCTCTCAGTCTCACCTTAATGAAAAGCCCTGCTCCTGTCCTTTCCTCAGCATTGTCTTCTGCCCACCCTTGTCAGATACCCCCTTTGCATTAGAGATCTTGGGGCCCCAGAGTTTACTGCAGTGTCAGAACAGGTTAGTGTTGCTGATAGCTTGTTTTTAAATAATATGCCACACAGTGATTAAACAAACTAACTTTTATTGTAATGATTAGTTTGAGATCTTTTAATCAAGTTTCAACTCAATAACCCTTTAGTCATGTCAGGTGTCAACTCAAGATTATATAATAAATAGATGCCCTTCAGATACTACTTCTCATTTATCACATCACAACAAACATCCCCTCCCTTCTGAAGGTGCTGGCTCGGACCTTGCTTGCCCCTCTCTCTAAGGTCCCCCTCTGCTGACTCTCTTCCCCATTTAAGCTGACAGTTTTTCCCCTCTTTAGGAGTTCGTAGCCCTCCCATCAACTTCCACCATGATAGATAGGACCCTTTGTCTGCCCAGCCACTCAGGCTATGTTGGGTTACAGCTTATTAGGCAGGTGGTCCAAAGGGATCTTCCTCAGAGGGGGACAGGACCCCTGCAAAAGTGGGGAAAAAATGAATATCCACAACATGACCTATAAATCCCTACATGGTTTAGGCCCAGACTATTTGAGAGACCATATCTCCCCATATGAACCAGCGAGAGCCCTATGATCCTCAGGAGAAGGCTGCTCCCACCCTGTAGAACTCCCTTCTGTGGGAAGCTAGACCAGCCATCTCCCTGCTGGCCTTCCGCCAGCAGATAAAAACGTTTCTATTATGTAGGCAGGCTTTTTAAAAGTGGAAGCCTGGGTTTTTTGGGGGGGGGGGGGTTGTTTTAGATTGTTTTGTAACTTTTGTATTTTTAAATTTCAATTTAGTAGTGTTTTGATTAGGTTATTTTAATTGTCTTTAAACATTTTTGTTTTAATGTATTTTTATATTGTGAATCACCTTGGGTCCCTTTTGGGAGAAAGACGGCATAGAAATTAATTAAATAAGTAAATAAATAAAATTAGATAAAAAAATAAATGTGTCCTTTCCTTGATTGGACCCTCTTAGGAGTGGTGAGGGGGCAGGGAGGGGAGATGGGTGCCACTGACATGGTCTTGCAAGGCTTGCTTGCTGTCCCTACCTCTTTCTCTGTCCCCTGCTCATCCTTGCTGCCTCTTTCTTAGCGCCTGCTTGCCTTTCCTGCCTCTTTCTCCATTACCTTGCCTTCTCTTCCTCCATGAATGTTTGGCTCCCCTGCTTCTTTCTCCACACCATCTCACCCTCATTGCCTCTTTCTCCCCCACCACTCACTCCCACTGTCTTTTTCTCCCTGCCCACTCACCTTCCCTGCTTCTTTTCCCATTCGCCAAGCTCGACTCAGGCTTGCATCCTTCCGAGGTCGCTAAAATGAGTACCCAGACTGTTGGGGGCAAATTAGCTTACTTACTAATTAGCTTACTTGCTGTTCACCGCTATGATCTTTGGAATAGCGGTATATAAATAAAACAAATTATTATTATTATTACTCACCAGATTGGAAGGAATCTTCATATTAAAAATCAGCCTTATCTCAAGGTTTGGGGCCTCTTGATTTAGTGAGTGTAAAATACAGAAAGATATATTCTACAACAATGGGAAATGTTATAGACAGGGAGAGGGCTCTACTGATATTAAATGAAGATAATTAATCCTTCTGACATGGTCTCTTTTAGGTGTGGGGATTAGCTTTGGTTTCTCAAGAAAGCCTTCTTATTACTGGTTCTGCTGACAGTGAGCTGAGGGCCTGGAACATCAGCTTTTTCCAGGAAGTAAGTGTTTAACATATAAATAACTTCTTGATCTTTTGTGTTACATGTATGTGTGTGTGTATATATATATATATATATATATATTTGCATTTTATCAATTATTATAATACATTATTATACTTCGTTGAATGCTTTATGCATAAATATGACATATAAATGTAAAAAGCCAAATAATACTTCTTTGTTCTGCTACATTTGCAATTTGTTCCATATCCAATGGGTTGTACTACTGGCTGCCTTGCATTAACTTAAATTCAGAGGTTTTATTACTGCCCTACTTAGGAAAATATCATTTTCTTACTCTGGTTTCATAGTTCTTTGTAAAGCCCCTGCTTTAACCTCATAAGTAAAACCAGTCTGTTCCTAGAATCTATGTGTATATACAGTCTAAGAAATCCCTTTAGTTATTAAGCTGCCTTCAGTTTTTCTTCCATCCTCAACTTGAGAAAAATAGGGGATTGGAACAGGTCTTGTAGAATGAAGCCAGCTGTCAGTTTGCACTGGATGGCCAAAAGTACCGTATATACTCGACTATATCGACCTCATGTATAAGTTGAAGGCAGGTTTTGGGAACAAAATTATGGATATTGCCATGACCTGTGGATAACTTGAGGGTAGAATTTGGAGGCTCCTTCAGTGTGTATGTGTGTGCGGCAACAGAGGTGCTTTCTGTACCGGCATTTGGGACGTCCTATTTTAAAAAAGGGGCGTCTCTTATAGACGCCCCTGTGCCTAATACGGACTCCGTCCGTACAAGATGGCGCCGGCCCTTCTACATGGCCGGCGCCATCTTTGCGTATCGGACGCTGAGCGTCCGTACGCGTCGCGTCCCTTGTGACGTAGCGAGTGCGCCCCTGGCGCCTCGCTACGTCGCAAACGCAACTGAAAAAGAAGCTCCATTTTGGAGCTTCTTTTTCTGTCTGCACGGGAGCCGCGCCGTGTGGAGGCTCCGGCTCCCCTGCAGACTAACCGGCGGCGGCAGACCACTGCAAAGCGGCAGTTTGTATCCCGCCAGAGACTCTAATTGAGTTTCAGCTTTCATTTCATCCTTCATTTCCCAGTCAGCGGTTGGGAGAGGGATTCTGTTTGTTTATTTAAAAGCAATCAATCACCCAAGACTTTCTGCTTGGCATAAGAGAGAAATAAACTGCTCTGTCGACTGCATGGGGAAACCTGAAAGAGCTGCTATCACATTACCATACTGGCCCGTAAATAATTTCTCAATTTATAGACAAGTATATACAGTAAGTCTTTAAGATGAAGCATTTGTACCTTATTAATAGTCACAAAATCCCTGTTTTCAGTAGATGTAGCAGTGCTGAAACTAAGGAGCTGGCCAAGCAGAGAAAAAACTGGTCCATTCCTGAGTTTTCCTGGCTCCCAAAGCAGGACAAACACTATATGGCTTAGGTCCAGATCATTTGAAGAACCGTGTCTCCCCATATGAACCTGCCAGAACTCTAAGATAGTTGGGGAAAAGTTTTCTCTCGGTCCCGCCATCATCACAGGGTCATTTGGTGAGGCCATGAGAGAGAGCCTTCTTGGTAGCTGCTCCCATCCTGTGGAACTCGCTTCCATGGGAGGCTAAATTGGCCACCTCCCTCCTTGCTTTTTGATGGCAGGTCAAGACATTTTTATTTAAGGAAGCATTTAAAATATAAGCACGCCAAAGTGGTTTTTATATTGAGCATGTATATTGCTTTTTAACTTCCAGTATATTTTTAATGTAAATTTATGTATGTATAAGTTTATTAATGCTTAAGCCAAAGGCCATTCGCATAATATATATTTAAAACCAATCACAAAATTTCAATATTGCAAAATACTACATCAGTTAATTAAATA
This sequence comes from Sceloporus undulatus, assembly GCF_019175285.1. NCBI lineage: Eukaryota > Metazoa > Chordata > Lepidosauria > Squamata > Phrynosomatidae > Sceloporus > Sceloporus undulatus. The sequence goes on from NC_056523.1 coordinate 226,494,452, forward strand.
ATTAACATCCAAATCTTATACTTTAAATTTAAAAAAGCAATTCCAAACGATTAACTAAAACATCATTAAAAACAACTTGATGGATTAGATAAGATCGTCCCCATGGCAATCAACTGCAATGTCTGCTGTGACTCTAGCCCGAATTTTGATTGAATGTAAATTTACATTGCTTTTAGATGATTTTTAAATTTTATTGTAATGCTTTCTAAATCTTTGAGCTGCCTTGGGTCCCTTCATGGACAAAGTCAGCATATAAATGAAATAAATAAATAAAACAATAAATAAACAAACAACTATGAACAAACAGCGTCAAGCTGCTCTGCTCAATTATTTTTTGCCTCCCCCATGCATGCGCACCATTGCACGAACACACTGTGACTATCAATTACTTACCTTATCCTGCCTAGCGGACATTCCATTGGATGCTCCATGTGTCCAGCTACACAGTTGTACAAGCACTACACCACCTTAGTGCACCTAGTGACACATTTACAGAACACAATGATACATGCCCCCTTCCCCCCATTGACCCCCATGGCCCCTTTGTGTATGATTTTATTACATGCATTGCATTATTGGTGCTTGCAGCTGCATCTTAGCAGCTGTATCTCACCAGGCACCAGGGACATACTCCAGACCGCTTCCGTAAGCCCCCTGGGCCTTCCTGCATTCATGTTGTGCTTTTTATATGCTGGAGCGACAATGCACATTTTCCAAGTTGGAGCAGAGCAAGAGGCTTTATGTTGCTCTGGCTTTTCACCCTGGACTACATTTTCATCCCTGTTTCGCCCTGTTTCAGCCTCATCCATCGTATGAACAGCTGAGGCCTGAAATGGGGTGCAACTGCTTTTTTTTTTTTTTTTTTTTTTTGCCAGTGTAGACAACCTCTAAGTGTCTGACTACTCTTGTTTCAATTTGTGCCTATTAAGCATCACTTGTTTCATACAGTACTTGTGTTTGCCTCTTTGCTTATTTTGCTTGTCTGTACTTTGGCTTTATGTCCAAGCATGTCTTGTGCATATTGTTCCATTTTGTACTATTAAATTGTTAAATCAGAAATGTTCTATTTTGTACTATTAAATTGCAGAAATAATTGCAGTGGGAAGACAGAATTTAGAAACTAGGTCCCAGTCTTCATTCTAAGTTTAATTTACATTTTTTATTTAACAGGATGAAGATCCCAGTGAGCCTGAATATAAAAGAATCAAAGGATCTGCAGAGAGAATAAAAGATCCTACTGAAGAGGACAGGATAATAGATAAGGATGAGACCCAGCAGCAGGTATATTTTCCAAGCAGTGAAAAGGTCAGCAGCACACTCTCAGCCTGATAGGCAGCAATGGTACAGAACTTTGTGGAGCACCCTCTAGTAAGAGCAACTCCTGAGAAAGTCAGTCCCATTCTTGCCTGCTGCATTTTTCTCTTGCTTCTCTTTGCTTCACAATCCCTCTCCCACATATTAAGTATATAAATAAATAAATGAATATTTCTGAATGAATTTTTATGTGTTAAAATAATTCCTTTCTGAAGCAGGTGTATATTCTCTGTTATTATGAGGATACATTTTCTATTATCAAATCACCTGGGTCATTTCCATTGCTTTGAAATGCTTGTTCAGCTGCCAAATTGATATAAATAGAAAAACAACAACAAAAGCAACTGTTTTGTCCCACCTTACCTGTACTAGTGAAAATCAGCTGAGATAATGTCTGAATCAATCCCTTACACATCATTTTTGTATGATGTTGACAGTGGTATCTGCTATGCGATCTGGGCAAAGCAGCAGAACAGGTGCTTTTGCTTTTGGACACCTTACATTATAAAGAAATAAGCTAAATGTGTTTTGGAAGGAGGGCTTGTTAATTATTTCTGCAGATATCTATAGGGTCCCTGTTGATGGACACCAGGCATCTTATGTTTGGTGGGCAGATTTGGCCCTGCTAAATTATCATCTCTAACTGCAGCATGTTATTTCTTCCAGTTGGAGTGAATGGCAGTGGGTGCAGTGGACCTGTTGTTGGACTAGCCATCTGCAGATTGGAGCTCCTGAGGATTGTCCTGTCCCTTATTAGTTCATGTCAGAGCGCACACATATCTGTGTCGACACATAAGTCACTGCCCATTGACTAATATGGGCTTGAGCTCCCTTGTTTTTTCCATCCATGGGGAGCTCCAGAAATCCTGTGGATGGAAAAGGTGTATTGTATTACACTACATTGTAAGAGATTGATATACAATTTTACAGTGTTCTGTACAGTTTTCCATACTGTGTCATTCTAAGGGTCAGGCTAGATTCATGGGTTATCCGTATTTGTTCATATGGATAAGACAACTTATAAAGAGGAGAAGACATAAAATGTATGTATGTAAACCATATATACATGCTGTATTCAATATGTAAATTATACCTCCCATGAAAAATACCAAAATATGGGGGCAATAATGGACTTAGTGCCCAATTTATAAAAATTACCCAATCACATGCTGTCAAGTGCATGAGAATAGAGAAGGGATGGAAACTTGCAGCTTCCAGAATTCCTCACTGTTGACTGTACCAGCTTGGATTGCTAGGAGTTGGCAGCGTTGTTGGTTCTCACATGAATTAAAAAAAAAGGGTACTGATCTGTGCTTATGATGAGTTTTGGCAAGTTGTCAGTGACATCCCAGATATATGGGCACTTCCCAGTTCATCCGCTCATGCTGGCACTCAGGTGCCTCTGAGCCATGGGTCCCCAACAGACAGCACCTTTCTTTTCTTATAGTTGGCTGTTACATTGACTCCTTCCTTGGCATGCAGGGTAAAGAGCCAGTAAGGCGTGTTACAGACCGCCCAGAAGGGGCAGTCTCGCGCCGCCGCCAGTTGCTGCGTCCGGGAACCGCAGCAGCCAAACCGTGCGGTACCCGGACGCAGCAAACAAGAAGTGCCAAAATGGCGCTTCTTGTGCCCCAGATGGGACGCCGCGAGGCGCTACTCGCGCACTCACGGCATCAAATCCAGGGCGCGGCGTGCTGACACTAAGCGTCCAGCACGTAAAGATGGTGGCGCCCGTGTGTATAGGGCGCCACCATCTTTACATCCTCGTCACGTGCTAGAGGTGAGGCCGGTATGGATGCTAGGTCCTCGGCCAACCCCCAGCACGTGACAGGGGCGCCGCAAAGGCTCGTCTGTAACGGGCCAAAGTTCGTTTTTCCCAAAGAGAATTGAACTGCCAATGCTGTAGGCAGGTCCTAACTGCACTTTGACTGCTCGTACAGTGTAACTTAAAGAGAGAGGATCATCTTCTATCTTCTTAGAAATGTTTTTGATGGCTTGAATATGTTCACGTTATATTTCTTTGTACTTCCCTTTGCTTCCCTTTCTTTTTTAGGACATTCTGAGTTGCAGCAAATCTGGCTCTATCATGCGGGAAGGAAGAGACAGAATTGTTAGTCTTGGCACTGACCGGACAGGGAGGATTCTTGCTTGCCATGTAAGTTAATAACATGTGAATTTCTCACGAGGTTAATGTTTGCCTTGAGCACTTTGCTATATTGAGTTTTCTAGTTCAGAGAATTCTGCAACTTTGTCTGTTCTTTTTTAAGGGAACAGATTGTATTCTGGAAGTATTCCATGTCCTTAGCAAGGAAGAGATTGACAAGAAAATAGAGAAGAAGATGAAGAAAGCAAGGAAAAAGGCCAAGTAAATGATTATTAGATATATATTTCATTTTTATGTACTGACAATGGACTTATTCCATGTCAGAGTACAGGTGACAGATTGTGAGCATTTTGAATTCACACTACAACTTAGTGCCCAGTGAATCCAGAATTTACTACCAGAATAAATTATAAGTTATAGCTAATTTTAGAGTGTGGTTTTTCAAGTTGATTTTCAATACATAATTGTAAAAATTTCAAACTATTCTTTCTAATCCTCTGTATATGCACTATGTAAGTAAGGCTCCTTACTTTTGTATAACACAATTGATAAAAACCTTATTTAATTGTACCATTCCATAAATACTTAGTCTACCTAGCAGTCTTGGTATGGGACTTTGGGGATTTTATAGTCTCAACACTGTAATTTCTGCTGGCTTCTTAACATACATACTGGACAAAGCAAAAAATAGCTTAATTACATTAGAGTTTATAGCACAGATGAGAAACCTCCATGTCTGCTGTAACAAATTCAATTTTAGAAGGTGCCTGCAATAACTAGGTGACAATCTCGCAGATAACTGAACCTGGCTAAGATTGTTTGCCTTGTTTGTTTGTAATATCAAATTCTGAAACAAACTGAGATTTGAATTTAAATGTTTTAACTCATTTTTTTCTCTTCTGTTCTAGGCAGATATCACATCTGGAGGAGGAAGAACTTGATGCTAATATAGAGTGTAGTCTGCAAGAAAGGATTCAACGTCTCATTAACATCAAAGCCTCTGCAAAAATTAAGTGAGCAGGAAGAATTGCCTATGATGGTCACAGTTTAGATTTTTCTGCTTATGTTAAAATTACAGTGCCGTCTATGTACATGGTGGTTTACACAGTATGTATACAAAGGGGAAAGTCCCATTGGACTTTACAACATAACCATTGACTGT
>NC_056523.1:226499131-226504550 GCF_019175285.1 Sceloporus undulatus
CATCAGTCTGCTGTTGACTGGAACCAGTAGCAGCTGTAGCCCATAACTTCTGCTGAAGGGGGATATCTTTTATTCTCTTATGATGGAAATTAGGATAAACAGGATGAAATCTAGCACATTTAGCACTGGCTTAGTGGTTAGGACTGGAGCGTGGCTTTTGTGCGGCTTCTGGCCTCTTAGGACGCATGCATCATTTAAACAGCGTACCTCCAAAGTGACCCGAAGCAACTTTATTTTGGCCTGTCTGTATGGGCTCAAAATAACTTTCAATCTGTCAAGGATGCTAATTTCATTTTTTCTGAAAATTTCTATCTGCTCTGCATAAAACTAGAAAAATATCCTCTTTTATAGCTTCTAAATTTCCAGAAAATTTACTGATTTAGTTGTTTGCAATATGTTTGATTAGATTTCTCACTATAAGGTTTCTCTTCAGCTCTGAGCGAAATTACAAATACTGTATAGTATGCATTCTTTTTCCATAGAAAATAGCAATAGCATGTACATATCTATACCGCTTAATAGTGAACTCAGCATTCTCTAAGCGGCTTACAATATTTTTGCCAATTGCCCCCAATAAGCTACAGTAGGTATTCATTTTATCGACCTACAAAAGGATGGAAGGCTGAGTCAACCTTAGAGCCCTGGGATCAAACTCCCAACCTTGTGGCTGCAGCACCTGGTAGTACTGGCCAATAAAATGTTCTTTTATTCCAGCTAGTTTGTCTTAAGATTTATTTATTTATTGTTCACCTGTTTTTTGCTATAAAAAGACTACAACGAATAATCAGTATTGCAAATATTTTAAAATTATTTTCCAGACTTGGGGATCTTGGTGCAATATACTTTTAAACAACAGAAAAAAATATTTTGATTGACTGAATGATGACTTACATCCAACTTTCTACATTAGTGGACCAGGGGACTGGTCAGATGACAGCTGATAGTTGCAATGTTTGGTTGGTTGTGAGCTTTTGTTGGAGAAGCAGGTTATTGCTGTGATTATGTGTGGATTAGGTTTGGTGCTGTGAAGCATACTTTGAAGTTGACTGAAAGTCAAAGAGGAATGTGTGTGCATGTGTGCGTGTATATATGTGTATTATATTGTACATATTATAACTGAAGATAAAACCTCCAGGACTTTGGAGGAATCAACTATCTGTGATTGTTTCTTTTAAGTATGAAAAGTGGTCAGTGCACTGCCAATGCCAATTAGCTGGGGCATTTGTTTTTATACTCTGATGTGTATAAAGTGCTGGGCATTGGCCTTCATCTCAATGTAATGTACTGGCTCACAGGGGAACCACATTCTCATTATTCACAAGACCAGTTATTATGCTAGAAAACAGTAAGTAGGTTGCTCCTCAATCAAACTAATCACATGAAATGAAATAACTTCTGAGAATGACTTTATCACAGTATTTCATGACTCCAAGCTTAAATCTTCTTCTCTTCCTGCTCTTCAATGCTGGGAACCCACCATAGGCATGTGAGGACTATGGAGCGTGAAAAACACCCCCCCCCCGGTCACTTACAGGCCCCGGGATGTAGCTCACTCGCAATCCAGTGCAGGGGGGTGGCTGTTTCACTCGAAACCTGCCAAAGAACAGAGAGATTTAGATTTCTCTTTGTGAATGACTGGGCTAGGGAGATATGAAAATATCACAGTCATAATATCATTTGCTTTCCTCATTGCCAAGAAGTTTTCAACATCCCTTTATCATATGGTAGCACTTTCTGGCTTTTTTATGTAACATGTAGGAAGGAGGAAGGGAGAAAAAACAGACTGGAGGACCATATCTATTCTGATCTTTTTCTCAATCATCATGTACTCCCCTGTTCCTCTATAGTACAGGAATACCTCAATTAAGGGACATTATTTCTTTAACAAAAAAATTGGTACAAGAGACAGAAATTACATGGAAAAAATATGGACTAAGAGGGCTTTCCAGTGTTTGCAAGGTCCACAAAGTCCCCCACAGTACACAGTAAAGAGCAGTCATGGAGGCTTTTCAGCTGCTTGAAATATCCACTCAGGTACAAGTTAACCAAATGACTCCACAAAGATCAGATGCTCACTTCTAGATCTGGGGATGTTGGTGTAATATACCTTTAAACAACACAAAAATATTTTAATTGACTGAATGAGATAAGGAGGTTAAAGACTAAAGATCGATCGGAGAATGGACAGAGATGGAGGAGATTGGGAGCAGCAGCTGGCATGTATGGATAGCAGCTAAGCCAGCACAAGCACCACCACCAGCCCATTTTAAATGCTAGCAAGAGCTTGGCAAATTTACTGTTACATATTTAATTTTTTTAAAAAATACATTTCATTAATTAAAACATCATAATATACAACACACTCTTCATTATTAAAGAATTCCACAATACATATTATCCAATAAAATAAGGCTAAAGGTGGAAAACAAAAAAGTTAGTATAATTCATCTTTAATCAATTCCTCATAAAACATATTAAAATTAAAATCTAATTTCCCCCCACACTCATTACATACGATTGTATTATTGTATACTGTATATCAAAGCTAGTATTCATCAACCTTCCATTTATTAATGTCCCTTACTACCTACCTGCCCTTCTATTTTCTGCTCCTCTTCCCATTTTACATTCCTCATCTTCCCTTCTAACACCTTCCACTAATTGCATTTCTCCTTCCTTCCACACTCCATTCCTCCTTTCTATTCTCTTTTCCTTCTATTTCACCTACTCTAACGTTCTACATTTTCTTCCACTCTCATTCTGCCACAAAGAAGAATGCAGAAAGACACAACTGGTGACCAAAATGAAAGAGAAGAGATAATAGATAACAGATAACAGATGAAATGCTTCAAGCAGTTAAGGAAAGAAGAGCAGCAAAAGAAAAGAGAGATAGGGAACAAAACCAGAAGTATGAATGCAACTGTTCAACAACTAGACTTAGAAGAAGAAGGAGTGAAGATAGGAGGAAAGAACAACAACAATCTAAGATATATGGAGGACGCTATAATACTGGTGGAGAACATCACAGACTTGGAACAATTACTAAAGAAGATCAAAGAAGAAAGTTGTAAGAACTTGGTGAACTCCCCCCTCTCCAGACACAGTCAATCAGGCTTCTGTGGATGATCAGAAAACTGTTTATTGTAGGAGTCCTAGAGGATTAGAAGTTACCATTAAGGCATCTTTGCACAGAATTGAAGAAACAATGACACACACATCTAATAAAGGCATTTGAAAGTCATTACCTCCATCCCATACAATTGGCAGGCTAATCATTATATAGTTTTCAAAACAATAGGCACTTCAGTTGCATTTTCTGCTTTCCCAGGAAGGCTTAGCTTAGTTGTACGAATCTATGATCTATAACCATCCTTAGTGATAACAAAGTCATTGCAGTTTTTAGAACTGCAAAGGTGGGGGGAAAATACTCCTTTACATTCCTTTCCCAGGCCCAATTATTTCAAGCTCTTTCTGAAGCTGTCTAAACCTATGTAGTTAACAATTTGTTTTAAACATATAAAATAGCACATATTTGACTGCCTATATGATTATCAATCTAATGCACACTCTATATATCTGTTCAATAAACCTAGATAACTACTTGTGTATATTCCCCAAAATATCACAACCCTCATATTATACTGTACCAGGAATAACGTATCATAACTATACATGTATAATATAATTTGAATGTACCTATACCCCAAATCCAAGTCCCAATGGGCCTGCTACAGGGGGAGCCCATTGTAACACTCCAAGAACTTCAGCCATGCCTCCATGTCTGCCCTCACCTCTCTGGTAATCCTGATGCAATGGTGAGGAGCCTTGACTTCTGCTATGATTCTGACCAGCCAGTGCAGAAGACCCTCCCTGGGGCTACCAGCCTGCATGCAAAGTTGAGGTGCCCCAGCAACTCCTGCACTTCCTTGAACATTGCCTTGTTGCAAAATAACAGACCTGTGAGCCTCTTCCTTGGCACTGCTAACATGTCAGTGGCAGGCAGCACACTGTTACCATCTGACATGCCTAAATAAACCAAGGAAGAGGTGGGACTTTCTCTTGTGCTAGTGGGACACCTAATTGGCCAACGCCTGCAACTCAGCAAATAGGTAGCCACAGTCCCCTGTGCCAGTCTTGTATATCATCAAGAAATCATCCAGCTAATGGGTAATAGGTACCTAGGACTTGGCTGCCCATTCCAAGAATGTGCTGAATGTCTCAAATGTGGCACAACTGACTGAACACCCCATCAGCATGGCCCTGGTTTCTTGAAACCCAAGAAACAGAAAGCATCTGGGTGAACTGGTAGAAGCCTGAAAGCTGACTGTATATGGCATTTTGCTATGAGAGCCCCTGGGATACATGTCCGAATGAGGCAAACTGCCTGGTCAAAAGAAACACAGTGGGCTGAGAAAAGTTCTGAAAGGGCAGCATCATTGACTGATGCTCCTCTGGGGTAGGACAGATGATGGATAATCCCATACTCTCTTGGGGCCTTCTTGGGAAACACTATCCATGGCAACATTCTCAGATTGCTGAAAGGTGGCTTGGGGAATGGACCTGACATCTGCCCTGCCTTGCACCCTTTAGCTATCTTTTGTACTAGCACCTTGGATAACTTGGAAGCTGACTTCAGGTTACCTGATTCAATTACATCCTGAGGACCAACTGCAGGTATTCTGAAACTGTGTGCAAACCCCTCCCCAAGGAAAAGGGAGGCTTTTTTGTTGGGAAAACTGTAGTAATGAGAGCAAAGTGGCCAGCCACATGGGTGCATGTGCTTTGCCCTTGGCCCTCTCCCGATTTTGTGGCTCTTCCTTGGCACCTCCCATGCTGGCTCCTCCTTCCTTTTTGCTGCTGGCTGCCACATGGGGGCAGCCTAGCTGAAAGGGATGCTGCCCACTGTGGGTACGAGAGCAGGATGGCTCGGAGTGGGACTGAGGGCAAAATTCACAGCCATGCTCAAACCTATGATGTGTGCATTAACATTTATCCAGGTTGAATTCCCAATTAACGAACTGCCAAACATCCCTTCTGTCTCCCCAACGAAAAGGTTTGGGGCCCTCCCCCTTCCCTCTGATGTTTTGGCTGACAGGTATGCTTATCATTAAAAGGATCCTACCTAGTTCTGTCATTCTAGGAGGCTCATTTCCTGAAGGCGATGTCATGATCTATGGCTCCAGCACTGTCTACCAAGGTATGAGCCTTGAGATGTTACCTAGATGGTTGGTGAGGTGACAGTCCCTCTCTAGTGTGCCGCTTGCACCACTCTCACAAAGACTGTGTGACCCACCAACCAACTATTGAATGAGAACTCAACTGCTTCTCCTCTATCCTCCTTTTTCTTTTTGTCTGCCTAATATTTCCCAGATATTATGTAGGTTAAATATGGACATTCATTAAATGTCATTAATCAGTT
>NC_056523.1:226504650-226549981 GCF_019175285.1 Sceloporus undulatus
GTCTCCTTTATAATATCGTGGAAACCTTTTCATATCAATTTGAGGTACTCGATTTACCTCAGCCGCCATCTGAATTTGAGGAGTTCTCTGTTCTAAACTTCTCATCCTAAACTGATGATCCATCTCAGCTTGTCTTGTCTTAAGTCTTTCTAACTCAATCTTGGCCATCTCCATTTCCTTTTCCTTGTCCTTTTCAATTTCTTTTCCCCTCAAAACCCTCTCATTTTCTCTCCAAAGTCTCTCACTTTCTATCTTGGCTATTTCCTTTTCCTTTTCAATTTTGGCCATTTCAATTCGTTCTTTTATTTTCCAAACCTCTACACTCTCCTGAGGTTCAGAAATTACAGTGTCAACACTAGCCACTATTTCTTCTCCGACTTCCTCCTCCACCATTTCTGTCCCTGGTGGAGGTTTGACTTTCTTAGGAGGCATTGTTGCTAGTATTTCCTTACAATTACCTCAAACTTTTACCTCAGGAAATACTCTTATTTTGCTCTGCCTCACTTGAATCACAAGAATCCACTTGGATTTAAAGTCAGACTAGTGATTCCCTACTTTTACCACAGACGTTTATCTCAGGAATCACAAAGTGTGCTTTTGCTTTCCTACTAGTCTCTTACTATTACCAATACGTTTACCTCAGAGACTAGTTAATTTCTGGCGTGGTCAGTATCTAAGTAATCTCCTACAATTACCCTTAAATGAATACCTCAGAGATCACTTTACTGCCTCAACACCTAGATTTTAAATTGTAAGTTTTCCTTTTCCACAGTTTAAACCTACTGTTGGGTAGCTGGTATTTTGTACTCAGACCCCTAACTTCCGCACACGTTTGGCTACCAGATTTTTCGAATCCCGGCGCTCTAAAACTGTGACTTTGCTTTCATCTAGTCCCCTACAATTTACCCCAGCAAATTACCGCAGGGACTGGTAACTCGAACTCAGAACCCATTAACACCAATTATCTTTAGCACACTTCTCCTCAAATTCTCAGCCACTGGATTTCACGAATCCTGGCGCTGCTCACCAAATATGTAACGGCTAACCTCTCCTTTGTGGCATGCACTTGGGACTTCTATTATCCCACCCCTGCCAACCAATTTCTTGTAACGAACCCCCTTTAATATTTGGCGGGTTCACAGTATTATTCAATATAGTAGCGTGGATAAACAGATATGGCCGACACGTCTTTAAGATGAAGACAAAACATATAATAATCATCATTAATTTGTTTTATTTATATACTGCTATTCCAAAGATCATAGCGGTGAACAGCAAGTAAGCTAATTAGCAAGTAAGCTAATTTGCCCCTAACAGTCTGGGTACTCATTTTTGCGACCTCGGGAGGATGCAAGCCTGAGTTGAGCTTGGGCCCTTTTGCTGGTCTTGAACTCGCAACCTTGTGGTTTCGAGTGAATGGCTGCAGTACAGGCATTTAACCCCTGTGCCACCAGGGCTCCATATGAACTTTATTGAACAAGTTGCTTAACAGATATGACTTGAACTTAGTTCAGGCACATTCTTTTTGGTTACAAATGTATTCTTCCCCTCGTTACTATGTTCCTTTCTTCCTCTCTATCCTCTTTATCTACCCTGGGACTTTTCTGTCCCGCTCTGGGTAATTCTTTTTAATATCCCAGCCACTACGGCTGCTCTATATCTCAACCAAACTAGTAACTCAAACCCCTCTGCCTGGGTCTGGTTACATATAGTCTCTCCTTTCTAGACTCTTTAACAACTCCTGTCCCTCTCTGGACCTACTCCTATCAATTGTCTTCCCTAACCTCTCCTCCAGCCTCTCCCTCTTGGGTTCTAACCCTCTAACTCCCTCATAACTGGGAACATTCCAACTGCCCATCCCCAACGGACGCCCAGAATGTTCACTAATCCCAGCCCTCATTTCATTGGCTGGCCTTCAGCTGCCTCCCGATTGGTCATCTGGGTGTGCTCTCCATTACACCCGCCTTTGCAGGTTTTTTTCAGTTTAAATCCAGTTTCTGCAAAGGATCCGTCCCGTGTGATAAACTCCTTAGACTGGTGATGCTCAATTTGTCACGGGGACTTTCTGTGCCTGGGCAGGGTAGAGCTTCCTAAGTCTAAGGCCTGTTACAGACTGCCAAAATAAAGCTGCTTCGGGTCTCTTTGGAGGTATGCTATTTAAATGATGCATAGTTCCTAAGAGTCTGGAGGTCGCGCCAAAGCCACACTCCATTCCTAAACACTGGAGTGCAGCTTTGGTGCAGCTTCCGGATTCTTAGGGTGCATGCATCATTTAAACAGCATACCTCCAAAGAGACCTGAAGCAGCTTTATTTTGGCAGTCTGTAACAGGCCTAAGTCTTTTGATGCCAGTATGGTCTCTGTCCAGAACTCTTCAAAGTTGTTCCTTGGCTACTTTATACGCACCTTGACAGACCCCAAAAGAAGTTTTGCTTGATGGAACTGTAGGTTACTTTTTTGAAGTGCTGTATTTAGTGTATCCAAACAGCCAAACACAAGTATTAGAGCTGCAGCGTGGAGAAAGAAGCAACTTTGCACTTATCTATCTGCTCCCCCCCAACATTTCCCCTTTCCTTGGATGCCACAGCTTCAAAGAAATCAATGAGCTAACAGTCCGTTTTGTGGTCTTGCGGGACTAAATCATTTCAGATATATGTTCTTGTCTTCCTCTTGAAATTTTTTAAACCAGGCAACACTTTTGGGTGAACTTCAGACCAAAATAATGTCAGCTACTTCACTCAAAAAAAGTTTCTATGCATGGCAACATTTCCTTATACATCCTACACAACTACATTCACAGCATGGGCCGCATAGTGCACAATAGTTATTCTTCCTTCATATGATCCTGCAGCCCACTAATGCATCCAGCTACATTTGATGCTTCCTCGTAGCATTGGCCACGGCACCTATTAAGAGGAAGATTAAAGCAGGACTCTTGTGAAGGGAAAATGCAATTATTTTAATGTGAGAGAACACCTATCTAGGAATTTCTTGGTTCTCCAGCAGATGTCTGTGGTTCATATTTGCTGTAACTTAACAACAGAATTGTACTGGAGGTCCTACAAATGCCTAGAGAAGTGTATTCTCTAGGAATATTTGGATTCCCCAGTGTGACTTCTGCTGGACGTTGACTATAGAGTCATGCTGGAGGATCTAGAGATTCCTAAAGAGAACATACTGATCAAATCCATGAATAATAAAATCCATAAAAGTCAAATCCGCTAATGTGGAGGGACAACTGTATACTATACTGCAGTAAAAAGCCACTTCAGTCTATCTTACTAATGTATGTAGAACATGGTGGCCATGATCGTAAAAACTCATTCACAATAGCTGGTGAAATCCATTTGTAATTTGTATGATCCAGCTATGATCTCAACTGGGGAATATCATCAACATAAAGTAGCAAGAGCCGACTACGGTTTCATCCTTTTTCAGTATGGCCACAAACTGCAAGGCCTTGGCAGGCAAGTTATTTTACAGAGAATTACATTTTCAGCAGTGCCTTTCTAGCTTCTTGCATTTGCTTCTATTTTCCTTCTGAGCAAATGGCATGGTCATTTACACCACTTCCAGCAGCAGCCATAATTTAAACAGCTGCATGGTGAAAATGTGAATGTTCACGGCTATGCAAACTTTCTAGAGCAGGGGTTTCCAACCTTTTTGACTCACTGAGCCCTTTTTAGAATCATTTTCTATGGCGGAGCCCCTAAGAGGTCTATCCTACGTCTTACAAGTTAAAGGTATTAAGTAGTGCTATTTTTATTTGTTTGTTTGTTTCTTATTCTTTAATTTCATTCAATTTTTATTTCTTTCATTTTCCTGGAGCGGCCACGGAGCATCTGGGAAGTTCATGTGGAGCCCTAAGGGCTCCACGGAGCGCATGTTGGGAACTGCTTTTCTAGAGCTTTCTTTCAGTTTGAGAAGCCTTTCTTAACAAAACATATGTACCCCTGTCTGTTTCGGGGAGAGGAGCACTCATTCCACTTGCTGTGAAATAGGTGTGTTGCAATATGCTTTGCTCATTTCATAAGAGAGCTAATCAAAGGTTCTTCAATGTGTCCTTGTACTAATGTCCTGCTGGCTTTCTTTTCAAACCAGGAACACTACTATCTGAAGCCATATGTAATATTTCTTCAGCTTGCTCATGGAACGTATAAATCCCGAGCAGCTGCCAGTGCCAACCACAGCACGTATTTTCTTGTTTTTCACAAGACATCTCTCCAGTGTGGTGATTGTGATCTATAGTTCAACCAATGAAACAGGATTCTTCAGGCGGATAGCAAACATGTTTATAAGTTCCAGCTGGTTCAAAGAGCAGCAGCTAGATTGTTGACCAGGGCTGGTTACAGGAAGCATAGAACTCCCCTGCAAAAACAGTTCTGGTGGCCTGGAGCTATAAAGTCCTATACAGCTTGGGTCCAGGTTATTTGAAAGACTGCATTCTTCCTTATGAGCTTGCCCATGCTTAGAGACCTTCTGGGGAAGCCCTTCTTCCACCATCTTCAGAGGCGTGCCTGGTGGGAACATGGGAAAGAGAGGGCCTTCTCAGTGGCTGTTCCAGTGCGCAGGAACTCTCTTCCCAGGGAAACTTAACTGGCTCTCTTCTTGACACCTCCTTTTGAAAGCAGGCCAAAAAAATTAAATATCTAATAATAATAATAATAATAATAATAATACATTCCAAATGAATATATAAATATGTCTTTTGTGTATGAAAACCTGCTTCTCTTCCCCACCCACTCAGATGGGTAGTTACACACACACCCTTCCCATATGGCTAACTATAAAATAGAGATGGGATGGAAATGTTTGTTTCCTCAAAACAGGGCCCAGGGGAGCATAAGTCCTCCTCCTTTTATACAGGAATATTGGAATTACTTCCAACCCAGTGGTCCATGATTCACTCTACCACTTTTTTACTTACCCAGACAGATGATTCAGGGGCACTAGAAAAAAGTCAAAAACTCTTTCTCCAATTTTATTGCTAGCACTATCAGGAAAGAACGGATGCATTTGCCCCAGGGCAGTTCATCTGAAGCCTTAGTGGTGGGTGATGTCAGTAGCGTTACTAGGGTTAGTGTCACCCATTGTGGTCACTCATGGTATCACCCCCTCCATTGACCTCTCATTTCACACCATACAGAATCCTTAGTAATGCTTTTTTGCACTAATGTTACTCATAAATTGTAATTCCCATATTCCACTGGTTTTAATCTAATAGTTGTGACATAAACAATTAGCAAACTTGAAACTATACCTTCAAATTACAATATCATATACATAAGCTAAATGTATTTACATATACAGTACAGTGGGTCCTTGGTTCCAGGACCCTCCGTGGATAACAAAAGCCGTGGATGCTCAAGTCCACTTATATACAGTGGCATAGCAAAATGGGTGTCTCTTATATAAAATGGAAAATCAAGGTTTGCTATTTGGAATTTATATTTTTAAAATATATTTTCAAGCCATGGATGCTTGAATCCATGGATAAAAAATCCATGGATAAGGAGGGCCGACTGTACATAGTGAAGATTTGGTTAAAATGTGATGTTTTTAAAGAAAATTTAAAAAGAATAAATTTTTAAAATTCAACAAATTTTATTTTTTTAAATTTAAAATTTTGAAATTTTAATTTAAAAAAATTATGGGGGCTTCCCTTTCTTCTCCCACTGAGCTTCACTCCCACCATCTCTTAAAGCATTTTAAAGGGAGAAAGATGAATGTGACAGCCCTTTTCTGCCAAAAAGTACGTGTTTGAGGAACACTGGTGTCACACACCCTTTGGGTGTCATCCCCCTCCATGATGCCACTGGGTAGAGTTCAATAAGAGCTCTGATTTTCCCACTCTTCAGGCAATTCTCGTCTTCCATGGTTTCTTAAAGATAGGAGATTTTCACATGGGCAAAAATGACGGAAGCATAGTGGGATGCTGCCATCACTATTGCACAATTGTGCAGAGATTATCGGATATTGCGCAGCATTGCAATAAATGCACCATTATCCCATGAATAAAGAGGAATTCTAGCGGCACTTTTTATTCATCACCTTCTACCACTCCATGTTAGTTTCACCTTAGAGTATCCATAACACAGAAACAACTTGAAGGCACCACACAGACAAGTCATGTTCTCTCAGCCTTAAGGGATGGCAGGGGCAAACCAACTTGCCCCTTTCCCAGCTCTGGGAGCCAGTTAAAGGTATGATTCTATGATCTGTGATCAGATGGGGGGAGGAGGAAGGAATAGGCATGTGCCTGCTCCACTCCTTTCCATGCCCTCTCTTGCTTTTAACTGGATTTGGAAAGCCAGTTAAAGAGACGGGAGGGTGGGGAGAAGAGGCACAAGTGTGCACCTGATACTTCTTTCCCCACCCTGCCCTCCTGTGCGGGAAGGTGGAGGAAGAGGAAGAGACAGTGCCCGCCTGTTCCTCCCGTGCCTTTAACTGCCTCCCCACAGACAGTTGAAAGGATAGGAGGTTGGAGGAAGAGGAGAATGAGGCCATGTGTCCACAGAGAGAGCATGAATGTCATAGGTTCGCCCCCACTCGTATAAGCCATCATATTCCTCATCACCATGTATGGATGTGAGAGCTGGACAATGAAGAAACTAGATAGGAATAAAATAAACTGTCGAACAGCCCTTACTGTCAGGAAGTTCCTCCTAATGTTGAGCTGGAATCTCTTTTCCTGGATCTTGCATCCATTGTTCCGGGTCCTAGTCTCTGGAGCAGCAGAAAACAAGCTTGTTCCCTCCACAATATGACATCCCTTCAAATATTTGAACAGGGCTATCATATCACCTCTTAACCTTCTTTTCTCCAGGCTAAACATCCCCAGCTCCCAAAGTCGCTCCTCATAGGGCATGGTTTCTAGACCTTTCACCATTTTAGTCGCCCTCCTTTGGACACGCTCCAGTTTCTCAATGTCCTTTTTGAATTGTGGCGCCCAGAACTGGACACAATATTCCAGGTGGGGCCTGACCAAAGCAGAATAGAGTGGCACTATTACTTCCCTTGATCTAGACACTATACTTTTATTGATGCAGCCTAAAATTGCATTGGCCTTTTTAGCTGCCACATCACACTGTTGATTCATGTTCAACTTTTGGTCTACTTCGACTCCCAGATCCCTTTCACATGTAGTTTCATTCAGCCAGGTGTTGCCCATTCTGAATCTGTGCATTTCATTTTTCTGCCCTAAGTGCAATACTTTACATTTCTCCGTGTTTAATTTCATTTTGTTAGCTTTGGCCAAGCTTTCTAGCCTATTCAGGTCATCTTGAATTTTGATCCTGTCTTCTGGGGTATTAGCTACACCCCCTAGTTTGGTGTCATCTGCAAATTTGATAAGTATGCCCCCAATTTTGTCCTCCAAGTCATTGATAAAGATGTTGAAAGATGTTGAAACCCTTCATTTTATTTAGTAGATGATATGCAACCTGGAATGTTGTTATAATTCTTACTATGGCTGGCTGGGTTTCCCTTTTGAGTGTAACAGGCAGATCATAAAGGTAATAGAACTGTGGTAATAGCTTTAAAAATCCCTTGTTGTGTTCTTCTGCAAGTGCATTTCATAAAATTTTGTTCTAGCAGAGAGTTATTATCCAATTTTATATATATCGCTGAAAGGCTAATCAGTTGTTGAAAACTAAACCACTTAAATGATTTCCTTGACTAACTGAGTTATTATTAAATAACACAGTGAGCACAATTAAACATTCAAATACAAAGAAGGGATTTAATCTGCATAATATATAGCATTTTTCTGGTGTGAAATAGCTAAGAAACCTGGCACATGTTGATTCTGATATGTTTAAAAGCACTTATAAAGAATGACTTCATTGCAGACCATTAACAACACCAGGATTAACTGCTGTTCAACTCACGGTTGTACTGAGTGGTGGATCAGTATATTATAATGAGTGACCAGATTATCAGTATCTTATAGTAGTGACCATCAAGGGCCAGATGTATTCACATTATGAAGGGCATATTAGAATTACAGTAACTAATAGATGAAAAAAACTTAAATTGACAAATATGTTCATCTAGAAGATTGGTTCTCATGGACCCCCAGGGAGCCACAAAGTCCTTACAGGGGGTCTGTGGAGGCTTGAAGGCTGACCAGACCACCTCCTCCCTGCAGCGGAGGAGCTGTGTGATGGCAGTCAAGGCGAAGGCTGGCGTTGCCTGTCCCGTGGCAGCTCCACTGCAGGGAGGAGAAGGAAGGCTGAGCAGCCGAGGGACAGCAGAGGTGACAGCCAGCTTTTGCCTTTCTCTGTCCCTCTCAACTCCCTCATTTGCAGCTGGGAGCAGTCCAGGTTCCTATCAGAAAGGCTTCAGACCCACCCACCCCTTTTCCCTTTTTGAACAGGAGGGGAGGAGACCAAGATAGGCCACCTAAAACAAGGACAAGAGGTGATACAACCAGAGTTGGGGGGGGAGCTCACTTTTTCTTACAAACTTTCTCTTCAAACTGTGACACCACCAACAAAAACTCTTTGCATCTCCAGGTTGAAGCAATTACAGCCCCCTCACTACTCCTCCACCATCACCACCTCAATTGCAGCTACACCACAAACCCAAGTTCCTAATCTTTGTAACTTCATCTTCATGCTGCTCTCACGTGTGGGTTAATTAACTGCTAGTTAGCATCATGCTCAGGAGGGCTGCTGGATCCTTTGCTGGATTGCCTGCCCACTCTCCCCCCCCCCCATCTGATGGAGAAGGAGGGAAGCAGAGCAATTTGAAGTGTTTCTGACAGGACCCTGGATTTTTCCTGCTGGGAAAAGAGGACAAAAGAGAAGGGAAACAAGAAGGAGGACTGCAGCTGAAGTTCTGGAATGACTTAACTGCATGTGAAGTCAAAGACTTTCATGGCCGGATATGAGGCTGTGTTCTAGAAGAGTTTATTCCTGACATTTCACCAGCAGCTGTGGCTAGCATCTTCAGAGAAGTTTGCAGGTGATCCATTGCGCTGGAAGCTTCTTCCACAAGATACTGTAAAGAAGGGTTTCTAGGATTTCAGGTTCTGGTTTGGAGGGGGTACACTATTTCAATTTGCAACTCAAACTATAGTTTGTTACGATTTTATAGTCTAACAAATAGTGTAACCCCTCCAAACCAGAACCTGAAACGTATTTGTTTTCCGATTTTGGTTTAGAAGACAAATGCTAACCACAGTTTGCTCATTTGGATGTGATGCCAAAGTACATTTGTTCAGCATATACTGAAAGCCGCGGTGGGAGAAGGGGCGGCGTGTCCCATAGGGAATAATGGGGTATGTGCCTGTGGTGCATGCATGCTGCCGTGTGAACAAGACCCATTTATTTAAATGGGGCTTGAGCATAGGCGGAATTTGCTTTACGCAGGGGAGTCCAGAATGGATCCCCCATGTAAAGAAAGGGTGCACTGTATTTTAGGACTAAATTGTAATGGAGCTTTGTGTAACAATGGAAAAGTGTGCCATCAGAAGGTGTGAGAGTAGATCTCTCCTTTTCATCTGATTCCAAGGAATTTGGTGCTAGAGTGGCATCTACTCTCAGTAAAGAATTGCATGAGAGTAAACAAATTGAGGGCCAACATGGTGTAGTGGTTTGAGCATTAGACTACAATTCTGGAGACCAGGGTTTAGATCCCACTCGAGCATAAAAACCCAGTGGGTGACTTTGGGCAAGTGACACTCGCTCAGCCTTGGAGGATGGCAATGGCAAACACTCTCTGCCAGGAAAACCCCATGATAGATTCACCTTAGGGTCTCCATAAGTAAAAAATGACTTGGAGGCACACAACAACAACAACAACACAAATTAAAGCTTAATATACAGAAGGCAGAGCTTCTCCTGGTCAGTTGAAATCAGGGATACCTCAATTATTAAAGCCTCTGACAAAGAAGTTTTTTTAAATACAAAGTCTTTCTATGCACTCCTCGCCCCTTCTTTCTTGTGCTTTGTTTAGAGAGAAGCATCAGTATTGGGAGGATGATGAAGGAGGACTGGAGAAACACAGGTTTTTGGTGACAGTTGGCAACAATGTGTTAAAGAAGATACTGGTGTAGCACAGTTGAAGTTTATGCAGTAACTGCACTTGTTCCATGAAAATGTTGGATTTGGTTACACTTGCATATTATTTGATCTCTGTGGATTACTGCAACACACTTTACATGGTGCTGCCTTTGGAAGCTGATAGGAAATTTCAATGGGTCCAGAATGCTGAATGGAGCTGTTACAGGGAACATATAAACTACATTTTTGGCAGCTTCATTGGCTTCCAGGCAATAAAACTATAAAGCCCTATCTATTGTTCAGATGATGTGAAAGACTGTATCTGCTTGTATAAGCAGGATTATACGAATTTTGACATTCTTGGCATTCTCTTAGGCCTTTCACAGGCCTATCTGGTGTGGACATGTGAGAAGATCTTCTTAGTGGCTTCTCCCAGGCTGTGGAATTTTCTTCCAGAGGAGCCTTGGCTGGGTTGCTGTTTGATCCCCTTCTGCAGCAGTTGCAGACTTTAAAAAAATTAAATAGGCATTTGACAATTAACTGGTTGTAGAGAAGGATGGTGGGCAAGACAAGACCAGATTCTGACAGTGGCACAAATCATGAATTACTCATATCAAAAATAAGAGTACAACTCGAGAAAAAAACAAAACCAGTCATCATATCAAAATATGTTCTAAACAATATCTCAACAGAATTTATTGGCAATATAAGGAACAGATTTGCACTACTAAGCATAATGAGAACGAGAAGAACTATTGCCAGGGAAACAATAAAAGAAGAATGGAGACAGACGCTTTTAATAGACAGAAAGAAAGAGAAGAAACCATGGATGACAGATAAAACACTACAAGCAATAAAGGAAAGAAGGAAAGCAAAACTGCTCTATATCTCCAGTTTTCCCATTTAGTTAATGAGTGACAGAGAAATGTGTTTTGTCATTCTGTGAATGATTTTCTTGCACTTGTGGAGAAGATGATGGCCCTTATCACATGACGGGTTTTGCAGCTCAAATCCGAAGTCACTCCTGGTCCAACCATGCGAATTCATGTTAAAACGTGATGTATTATCACACGTGATTGCTTTCTATCGGGAGTCGTTTCAAGGCAGATCCAAAGTCAATCCAAAGTGACTTCTGATTTTGGTGAATTCAGAAACAAGCGAATTCACAAAAATTGTTTCCAAGCTCACTTTGCTTTCAATCCGAATTGTTCTGGTGTCGAATGCACCTTTGCTTCGACCCTAGTACACCCCCCCCCAACCTCCAAGGTGGCAAATTTCCCATGATGCGGGTCTGCAATTTTGCTCCATTTTCTTCCGGTGCTCCTTCAAGAACAGAGGGCACGTTTGGATGTAGAATAAAACGGAGGCTGGGGGGAGAGATGGGAGCAACGGAGGGGGCGACTGGAGGCTTGGAGGGAGAGGTGACAGGGAGAGGAATAACCCAGTTTGGCATCGCTTTTACTCTGGCTCAAAGATATGGAATTCTGGGAGTTGGAGTTTGTTGCTCCACTCTGGGCCTCACAACATACTCCATCTCCCAGAAATCCATAGCCTTGAGCCAAGAACACCAGAACAAACTCCAACTCCCAGAATTCCATAGCCTCGAGCCAAGAACTCCACAACATACTCCAACTCCCAGAATTCCATAGCCTCGAGCCAAGGACCCCACAACAAACTTCAACTCCCAGAATTCCATAGCTTCAAACCAAGGACCCCACAACAAACTCCAGCTCCCAGAATTCCACAACCTAGAGATGGGAGTAACGGAGGGGGCAATTAGAGGCTGGAGGGAGAGGTGACAGGAACGGAGGGGCGATCTGAAGCTGGAGGGAGAGATGAGAGGAACAATTCACGTGAGGGTTGCATTCATGTGAAACAGGAACGAGGAAGTGGCCCCCTTTTTACACCCTGGAAGTGCAGAGGTTCACGATGCGTTCAGAGTTCCACTGAGCATGCGCAAGGGTGCCAGTTTGAATCATTGAATCCGCATGGTATGTACCACTGTGATAATTTAATGTGCACTCGCTCCACTTTGACTCAGGAATGACCACAATTTCATTCTTTATGTGTGATAATTCATCACGTGAATTGCCTTGGATTCGAATTGACTCTGCTTCCCCTTCACTTTGAATTGGCTCTGGATTGGAGTTCCAGTTTCACGTGTGATGAGGTCCGATGTTGAATTTGGGCACAGAAGCAGACTTTATCTCCAACCTGACCCATCTGGATGAGGTTGTATGCCTATGTCAAATAATCTGGGTACGTTGGGCCAGTTGGAAAGCATAAAAGTAGAGTTTGATGCCTGGGAGTTTGATGCCAGTCCCCCAAGATTAGAATGGACATGTCTGATTTTGGAAATCTAGATCACTTATTGTCAAAAATGAATTTTTTTAATGAGCACCTGACACAATTTAAAATTAGACAGTGAAGGAGTTAAAGGAATGGATTGAAAGAGAAAGAAGAAACAAGATGCTAAGAACAAGTTAATTAATGCAACTCTATGATTCTATGATATCTATAGTAATTAGTATTTCTAAATAACGGACTTATGAGGGGCATAGTTGCAAGTCAGTCAACTGCTGCCAGTGTTCCTATTGTAGACAAGATAAATTTATGTACATAAGAGGACTTTTTAAATTAATCCTAATGTCTGAATAGGTGCCAAACAGTTCTAACAGATATTTTAGAATTGGGAAAGATTTCTCAGGATTGTTTTAAACAAATCAAAATATAATTTGCATCTAAAGCAATTTTATGGTGGTTGGGCACCCATGCCATCAGGGTTGAGTTGACATGGGCCTGAAACAGATGGGCAAATTGACATGGCTTCAGGCAACATTGGGGGCGTGGCATTTACATCATACACACCCCAATCGCAGCCTGAAGCTGCGTCAAGGTAGCGCCAAAAAGGCCAAGAAGGAGCAGATAGAATCTCCTTCTGGTGGCCCAGCTCAGGACTTTGGTAGCGGCCTGGACTGGGAGTGGTCACCCTGACCACAGATGCTTCCATGGAAGATTGGGGTGCCCACATGTCAAGCCTCTTCATCAAGGACAGGTGGTCTCTCACAGAACAGTCTCTCCACATCAATGCCCTGGAGATGCTGGCCATGGAAAAGGCCCTGAGAGCTTTCGAGATGACCCTTACCAACAAGGTAGCGCTTCTGCTGATGGACAACACCACTGTTATGCACTACCTCAACAAGCAAGGGGGCACCAAGTCACGGGCCCTGCTTGACATAATGCTTCTCATCTGGGACTGGTGCATCCCGAGGGGGATTCTGCTCCAAGCAATTCACTTGCCAGGAGATGAGAACGACTTGGCCGACCAGCTCAGCAGGTCTCCCACAGTCTGCCACGAATGGAGGATCCATCCCGAGACGGTCAACGACCTCTTCAGTCGGTGGGGAGCTCCCTGGATCGACCTCTTCGCGACCACTCTCAACAGCCACTGTCCCCAGTTCTGCTCCCAAGTGCACAACGAGAACTCCCTCGGAGACGCGTTCGCCTTCACTTGGTCAGGAGAGATGCTCTACGCCTTCCCTCCATTCCCGCTGATCACCAGAGTGGTGTCCAAGATAACAAGGGACAGCTTGGATGCTATTCTCATCATTCCCTGGTGGCCGAGACAGCCGTGGTTTCTGTCCCTGCTCCACCTCTCCAGAAGACTTTCTCCGTCTTGAGCTCCGTCCAGACCTTCTCACTTTCCAGGACGGCAGAGTCTGTCACCCAGACATAGACAACCTGCCGATGGTAACGTGGAGGCTCCGTCCCTAGACTCGCTACCTCCCTCAGTATAGATGGTGATTTTGGCTGTCCAAAAGCCTGCCACCAAAAGATTCTACGCTTCTAAATGGAAGAAGTTCCTGAATTTCCTCTCTGCGAGTGGCCTCTCTCCATCCCGAGTGACGATACCGGTTGTGCTGGAGTTCCTGATGACACCTTTGGTTTCAGAACTATTCCTCACTTCCATTAAGTGTTACCTTTCTGCCATCTGTTTTCTTTTCCAGTTTGATGGCAAACCTTCTTTTTTCAGGGACCCTCGTGTGAAGAGTTTCCTGAAAGGTTGCACCAACCCTCATCCTCCATTCTCAGAACCAGCACCTGCTTGGAGTTTGGACGCTGTGCTGTCTGCTTTGCAATCCAAGCCCTTTGAACCCATGGCCACAACTGACTTGTGGCTGTTGACTTGGAAGACAGCCTTCCTTGTGGCCATCACCTCTGCCTGCTGTGCGGGTGAACTCTGTGCCTTGTGGAGGGACCAGCCTTTCCTTAGATTCCATAAGGATAAGGTTGTCCTCCGTACTGACATTATCTTTTTGCCTAAGGTGGTGTCAGCCTTCCACATGTGTCAGGACATTGTATTACTGACCCTGGCCTCGAACCCGCCCACCAACATCGAATGCCGCTTGCACACCTTGGATGTTCGGAGGGCTTTGGCTTTCTATTTGGACAGAACTGCGGGTTCAAGCCGTTTCGAGAGACTTTTCCAATGCTACTTGGAACCGAAGTTGGGACTGCCTGTGTCTGCGCAGAGGCTTTCCAAATAGTTGGCCTGTACCATCCACCTCTGCTATGAACTGTTGTGGCAATCATTGTTTTGTCTCTTTATAAGATGATCAGTTGGAATGGGAACCCAATTTATACTTTACACCTGGCCAATATAAAACCAGTATAAGAGGTTGGAAGTCATGGCGTTTTCTTAATGTTTCAGGCCAGGACCTGAGATACTTTCACTTTACCCTCCTTATATGAGAGCTTATTGATGGTATTGAATTTTTATGTAGAAGCAGATGATGATGATGTCTCTGCGTTTGGTGCCTGAATTTAACGGTGTGTCAAGAGATCTGTGTGCCCATTCTACACCTGAACATTTAAAATCCAAATTGAGACAAAGACCATTGATACAGGTTAGGATGAGGGGGAGCAGATCTCCCTGTTCAACCTTTTGAGCAACACCTGTCAGTCAAATGTTAGGCATTGTCTCTGCTTCTGCAGGTCCTCCACCTTACTTTGAAATATTTGTAGTACGTTATAGTTGCTGAATTCTGGAGTCTTACAGAAAGCCTTGTTTGAAGGTAGCATTTGCAGTGTCATCAATGTCACTAATTCAAGTAGTAAGGGCTGTGAGTTTTGAGGTCACTGGCTCTAAAGCCAGAGACCATCCCTTCGGTAAATCCCAGCCAAGGTTTTCATGCAGTCTTGCTAAAACAGTGGTCCCCAGACTATTGGCCAACCTGGCTGAGGCTTCTGGGAGCTGAAGTCCAAAATCTCTTAAAGGGCACAGTTTGGGGACCACTGCGCTAGAAGATCTGCAAATTATGGACCTGTTAATTATTGCTGCCCTTGCTTCCTCCCCTTATTGGCTTTTGCCAGGGCCTTGGGCCATATCTGCCTCTTCCAGATATTGTTCATCTTCTAGAGGAGGTTTTGCTTCTTTTGTAGGGATACAGAAGCCTGAAATGGGGCTTTTGGTGCCTTGCATAGGGTGTCTCCTAACCATGCAATTCATGTTATGCTTTATAAATGATGAAAGTCACCAGAGCTGTGCTGAGCTGCTCTAAAACACATCTGCCATCTTGAACGGTTGGCCATGCCCTCTATTGTGGCATTGTGACAAGACAATTGAGCCACATATGTAGAAATATCCCTGTAGTGTTGCATACTTTCCAGCATTTGGAGGATACATTTCTCATCGTTTAGCAAGTTTTGCTAGTGTCATGTACAATTTAAGATTTTCAGATTAGTTTCTCTAATTAACACTGAGCAGGATCTAAGATGGGGACAGGTCCATATGCTGGTCCAGTTTGAGTTGGGGATTGAGCTATTTCAATCTGTTTACCAAGCTGTTTTAAAGGTCTGATTTTTGTTATAAGAATAGTCAATAAGGCAGGTATAAATCATGGAATTTAAACCCTTGGTGTTTTAAGAAGAGAGATCACACCTTTTCTCAAAAAGCTTTAGGGACCTTGACAATACTAGTTTTTGAGAAAAAGCCATTACCTTTCTAAGCTGAAATCAATTCATTCTTAGTGGTGCTACATCTGAAGTTATTAACTATTGTCATCTACTATTTTGGGTTTGCCATTTTGGAAAAGGTCTCAGGTGTGATAAATACCTCATTCTTCCCAACCAGGAAATTGATACAGTTTTTTTGGTGAGTAAAAAAGCTTGTTGCTCAGGAAGGGGCAAATGGGTGATGAAGGGTCTAGTACAGTTAGGGTTGCCATAAGTCTGGACCTCCAAGCCGGGACAAATGTAGGACAATATTTTCAAATGTAGGACACATTTTATAAAAATGGAGGACATGCAAAAAAAATTATGATTTTTTAAAAAAATGTTAATATAAATGCATGTTTCTTAGGCATGATCAAAATGGAGGACATTTTGGCATTATTCCTAGACAGATGGCAGAAATGTACTTCCCTTTCTGGCCATCCCCCCTCCCCCATTCCAAAACACACACGAAGCACATTTGGGCATTTGCAAACTGACTCACACAGCTAGCTCTTTGCATGCTAATAATAATAATATTGATAATCATGGAAGGTCCCTTTGCAAACTGACTCACACAGCTAGGTCTTTGCATAACAACAACAACAATAATGATGATGATGATAATCATGGAAGGTCCCTTTGCAAACTGACTCACACAGCTAGGTCTTTGCATAATAACAACAACAACAATAATAGGTCCCTTTGCAAACTGACTCACACAGCTAACTCTTTGCATGCTAATAATAATAATATTGATAATCACGGAAGGTCCCTTTGCAAACTGATTCACACTCACACAGCTAGACCTTTGGATGATGATGATGATGATGATGATAAATGTGGAAGGTCCCTTTGCAAACTGATTCACACTCACACAGCTAGGCCTTTGGATGATGATGATGATGATGATAAACGTGGAAGGTCCCTTTGCAAACTGATTCACGTTCACACAGCTAGGACTTTGGATGATGATGATGATGATGATGATGATGATGATGATGATGATGATAATAAACGTGGAAGGTCCCTTTGCAAACTGATTCACATTCACACAGCTAGGACTTTGGATGATGATGATGATGATGATATAAGATGATGATAATAATAAACATGGAAGGTCCCTTTGAAAACTGATTCACACTCACACAGCTAGCCAAAAATGTCCCCCCCCCCGGCCCAGAGGCTGACCTTTGGTCCTCTCCTCTCCCTTTGGCTGCTGCTGCGGCTGCCGCTTTTGTTGCTGCTGCGGCTGCTGCGGTGGGGGCTGCCCAGTGCCCTCCTCTGCCCGCCGCCTCAGTCCTTCGCCGCTCGCCGGCCCAGGAAGTAAACAGAGGAGAGCTCCTCCTCTTTAACCTGGGTGGCCAATGGGGGCAGAGAGCTGGAACAGCCCCGCCCCCTGCCAGCAGTCAGACTCCTGAAGCAGGGGGCGGGCTGTTCCGCTATTGGCCAGCCTGCCAGCCAATAGTAGGTGCTCCTCCAGCGTGCCCGGGAAAATTAAATACTGTGATGAGTGTGGGTGCACTGGAGCACCTACCGAACCGCAGTGGCGGCGGCGGCGGCCAGAGGAGCAGCCACAGGCAGGCCACCACACAGCGACAGCTGCATTGTTGGTGGCGGCGGTGGCGGCCACAAGAGCGGCCAAAGGCGCTGCCATAGCGGCGCAATAAAAAAGCCCGGGGCAGGGGCAAACCCGGGGATGGGGGCAAGCCGTACCGTGACCATGCAGACGGTCTAAAAGCGGGAAATTCCCGCCCCCCCCCCCGCCGGGTTATAGCAACCCTAAATACAGTGGAGCCTTGTTATACGCTAGATCCCCTGTGTATAACAAAATCCGTGTATGCTCAAGTCCCATTAAATATAATGACATAGCAAAATGGTGTCCCTTACAAAAAATGGAAAATCAAGGTAAATTTATACTTTTTGGGAATGTTTTCAAACTGTGTATGCTTGATTCCATGTATAAAAAATCCATGTATAAGAAGGGCTGACTGTAATAAGATATGCTTCTTTTTCGACCAGGATCGGATGGAAGTTTGTAGCCATGGGGTTTTAATTTCTTTGATTTATTTTTTGTATGGAGGTTTTATGAAAGAATAATGGAAGAGCAGTCGAGAGATTATTTAATTCCATTGGTACATAATTATGTAATGTCCAGATCCTTTTCAATGAGATGGGATACTTGGCTAAGTTGGAAGTCAGCAAAATACACTGAGATATCGGGTATTCCTAACACTTGTTTTTGGGAAGAGAGTTGTCTTATAGTTTTTCTGAATCTGGGTTTATTATGGTTGAAGGCAAATTTGTTTATGAGATCTTGCCAAGTTTTCAATTTTGTTCATGGTGGATGCAGAGGGATGGTTTAGATTTAAAACAAAATTAATCAGGGAATAAGCAACATTTTTAACAGGACTATCCTACCTAATATGGATAATTTTAGAGTTTTCCATTGTGTTGTTTTGGAAATAATTCCATTTTGACACTTTATAGTTTCTGGGAATCAGTGGGTTGAGATCTTTCATAAGGATGGTACCCAAGTAGATAAAGTCTGAAAGATGTAGTTGGAGGTTGGTCATTTTTTGAATGTGAAGTTGATCTTTGTAAATGGTATTGAGGCACATCAGTCTGGATTGTTAGTAGTTAATTCTGAAGCTTGCATATATGTCTTCCTCACAGAGGGAAGATCTGGAATGGAATCCCTGTGGATACAAAAGGCTGACCATAGTCTGTTACGAAGACATTTAGTATTAGCCAAAATGGAGGTAAGATTTTTTTTGTCTTGATTTATTAATGCACTTGGTTTAAATGCTGAACTAGTGGGGGGTAACAGTACTCTGTTTTGTTGCTGAATAATACCCAGTTTTAAGGACTGGGATGATTTTGGATGTAAGACAGGATTGAGGGCATAATCCTTTTGTCATCAGTTTGTTAAATAAGTGTGGGCCAATTTTGTTGTAGCATAGTTTATAAAATTCACCTGTAAATTAATCCGGACCGGATTTCCACAGCCTAAACTTTTGAATAGCTGTTCTGATTTCATTTAATGTGATTGATTGGTTGAGAGAGGCTGAATGCAAGTCCTTGAAGATGGAAGATTTGAGAGGCTGTGATTTATCTAAATAGCAATGTACAACATTGTTAGAGTTACTTCCTACTACTGTGATTCCAGTGGCTACTTCGCTTAGTGTGTGCAGGATGGATACCATAAATTGTTGTTGGGTTGTGTTTGGCGTGTAAAATGTGTCAAACACGTAGCGTTAGCTGAGAGGTTTTCCCTCTAATATTAAGTTTCCTCTCTAATATTAAGCCCATAGTATCACTTACTTCTTTGTCAGATGTAAACTGCCCCCCCCCTACTACATATTGATTGCCAAAAAAACTCTGAGGCAAAATGGGGTCTGACCCTTTCAGGTTAGTTGAAGAAACAAAATAATAATAATAATGAATGAATGAATGAAACTTTATTTTTATACCGCCGTTCCTGCGATCATGGCGGTTTACAACATATGATAAAATACAAAATACATCACATAAAATTCCCCATATTAAAAACAATACAAAACAATAATTTTATTTATTTATTTATTTATTTATTTATTTGCACCCCGCTTCTCCCAGAGGATTGAGGCGGGTAACAACAGAATTAAAATACAAACTTATACAAAGAAAAACATAAAAACATCACCTTAGAAGGTCCTCTGGGAAGTCGCAACAAGCCTGGTTTTCTTCGGCTGTAATAGATTCTTCCAATCCCAGAGGACCTGAATGTGCAGTAAGGATTATATAGGAGGAGGCGTTCCCGCAAGTAAGCTGGACCCAAGCCATGTGGGGCTTTAAAGGTAATCACCAACCCCTTGTACTGTGCCCAGAAGCTGATAGGCAGCCAGTGTAGAGGTTTTAGAATAGGTGTTATTTGGTCGAATATAGATTTTCCTGCGACCAGTCTGGCTGCCATATTTTTTTAAAGGCCGAATTGCTCGATTTGTTTAAGAATTTTTACTCTTTTTACTACTGAGCACAGTCTCAACAGCTGGTCGTCATAGATCACTCTATTGGGGTATATGAGAAAATGTGGTCTTCCTGCCCCTAGTTTTTATTGTCCATTTTGCCTACTGGGTTAGTGTGGAGCAGCCAAAAGAAGCAAATTTCTGTATATCAGTGTGGTTTTCTAAAACTCTTGTTTGCAAAGTGAGATCAGATATATATTTATAACAAACAATTAACAAGTTATCAAGAGGTTCTGCTGTCCTGATCAGACTTTGTTTTTCTGTTCTTTGCTGGGAGGATGGGGGGAGGGCATCACTGCTCTGGACCAAGCTATAGTTTGGTGAGCTATGAGGCTGATAAATTTGATGGAAGAAATAGGAAGGTTTAACTCTATGGGTGCCATTGGTTTGTACAATTGTACAAAACAATATAGCCACAATTCGTGGTCTTAATAGAAGTTATGCACCTCAGGGTTTCTTTTTTGTAATTATTATACAAGGTGTCATCTAATATTACCCCAGTGTGATGGGGTGTATGGTCTGTCAGGTCAAGCAGTACCGTTTTCTTATGTGGAAGTTAAAAGGAGACTCACTTTTGTGAGTTGTGTATGGAGATGGCAGCTTAAGATGGCAGTTAATGTGACAGGAAGGTGAAATGTAATATGGGTGGTGTCCCTACTTCATTCAGAAAAGGTGCACCAGGATAATACAGAAGAGATGCAGGGCTTGAAGATTTTAGAATCCTTTATATTGATGCTGGGAAACTGGTCTTATTCTTTTTGTCTTATGTATGTACCATATATTACTGTATGTTGTACCAGTGTGTTCCTTGTAGATCCTTATTGCCTGGGGCCATAGATCTGTCTTAAGTTAATTTCCTTTTCTAATTCTGTGGGCGCTCCCATATCAAGTGCTTCGAGAATTGAAAGAATTTGTGCTGTGGTGTTGATGCTTCAAATTTTATTCTGGTGGAAAATAATGATCTTGAAGGGGAATCCCCATTTCTATTTTATGCCTGTAGATAACAATAAGACTTGAACAAAAGTCTTATTCTCAGTGTCTCCAATGAGATGTTTTGGTAGATGGCCACTTTATGTCCCTCATAATTCAGATTTTTGATATGTGATAATGAATTTAACACTAAGGTTTTCTTTGGAAACGTGGCAAATCTCATAATGATATCTCTTGGTTGTCTTATTGGCTGGTCTCTGTGGGGTCAAAGAACAATGAATGCATTCCATATCATTAGATGTTAGTTCCAGTTTGGGACATAATCAATTCCTCCAGGCAACAATTAAGGTTTGTAGAGATGCAGAAAACACTGTCTCCGGGACCATTTTCAGATGATTATTCAGTTGTCTCTTGTGGTTCCCTAAATCCTCCAGTTTGCCTTGTAATTGGAAATCAGTTTCTTTGAGCTTACGGAGCCTATGTTCAGGTGGAAATGAGAAGCTCACTACAGTAGATGAGCCAGGTTTGCTAGTTCTGCTTGTTGTATTCAGGCCACGTGCCATATTGGCAAGTGACAGCTCTCCTTCTTGTAGTTGCTTTGGTCCGTTACAGACCACCGCTTTGCAGCGGTCTGCAGGTGCTGCTGTTTGCTCCATGAGGGAGCCGCAACAGCCAAACCGTGCGGCTCCCGCGCGGAGCAAAAAAGAAGCTCCAAAATGGAGCTTCTTCTCGCATCACAGTTATGATGGCATGAGGCGCCAATGGCGCCCTCGCGGCATCATAAGCGCTGCGCGACGTGTGGATGCACAGCGTCCGCTACATCAAGATGGCGGCGGCCTTGTGGAACGGCCGCCGTTATTTGTTACGGACAGAGTTCGTAACAGGAGTAGGGGTGTCTAGAAGAGACACCCCTTTTCTAAACTGGGATGGCCTGGGGACGTCCCAAATGGCGGTATGTAATCCGCCACTGTTATTCTTTTGCAGACAAATAAAAATCGTAATTGACTGATCTGCTGCTTTTTAAAGTGTGGACATCTATATCATGGTACCGATTTTCAGGGTTGAATTATTGTGTTTATTTAAGAGTAGTCATTGGGATCCAGCCAAACTCCACAATCAGACAGGTTCCATGATTGACGGATAGTCCCACCCAGTCTATGATGTCTTTTATTGTTTTATTACATACTTGTTTTTATTGTTTGGCACCCTGATATATTTTGATGAAGGATATCTTATAAATACCCAGATAAATGATTTCAGGGGAAAAATATTTCTAGCCTGCCTTTTCAGAAAGATAAATTTGAATGTACTATAAATGTGTCAGGTAGAGGCAATCCTTTGACTAATTTTGATGGATAATTTCCTATTTGTTCAGTTTGATGATATGGACAGCATTCTCGGAGAAATGAAACCATTTACTACTGGGATCTCATGTAAAAAGAGAGAGGCAAAATCAGGATGCAGTCACATTTTTCAACCAGAAAATACTTGTATTCCTTTCTCCAGATCAAAACAGATGAACATGGATAAGAACTAACAAGTTAAATAAGTGAATTTTTTTTAAAGTTAGAATTAAAATGGTTATTAACCTGATTCACTGATTTAATTTATGGTGCAGCATTACCTTAATTCTAGAATTAAGTTAGTATTTAAATTATTCCTTTGATAAAAAAATCCAAGAAAACAAGGCTTTGGATAAAAAACCTAAGGAAATTTGAAATTTATAAGTTCTTCATAGCAGGGTCTGTCTTTTAACAAAGAGAGACCCATCTATGAAGAACCAATAAATTTCAAATTTCCTTAGTTTTTTTAACTCAAATCCTAGTTTTCTCAGGGTTTTTTTAAATAGAAAAACAGCTTACTTTTCCTTATTTTCCCAAGGCTATGAGATGAGTTATAAGGCAGAGGGCCAAGAGTACAGAAAATGAAATTAGACAAACAATATGAAGCCATGGCATGGAAAGTCAACAATCTGTTTTCTAGCTTTGGTTAGCAAAAATAATAGACTGGAGCAGTGTCTGTTTGCATTGAAACATTGTTTAAGGTGCTCTTATATTAGGTAATACCAACTGTGTACAGTTCTGGCTGTTATAAAACAAGCTGCGATCCAGGTAGACAACACTGCCCCAGAATCTTTTGCCATAGGCAAGAATGGCTGGTGTCCAAGTATCTGTTCAGTTTTGAGGATCAAGAGAAGACTAAAAAGTAGAAAGAAGTTTTTTTTTCTCCCTCCCACCCTGTTTCTTGAAAAACAAATCACAGAATCATAGAAATGGAAGAGATCACTAGGGCAGTCCAGTCCAACCTCCTGCTATGCAGAAAAAATACAACCGAAGCACTCCCAAAAGACAGCCATCCACGTTCTGTTTAAAGACCTCCAAAGAAGGAGAGTCTGCCACCCTCTGAGTAGTCTGCTCCACTTCCTCTTTTTAAGTTACTTACACATCAATGTTACATGATACCAGGGTGGGAAAGTGTGGCCCACAAGCTGCATTTGTTCCTGAACCCTACTTTGACAGGTTCCAAAACCCTCTGGAGGTATCCCAAGTCCTTGTTGTTTTTAAAAACTTATTTTTGAGTAGTGTTTTTGTCTGAAAATGCTCCAAAACATAAAAGAAAACAACCTGTGACAGTTTGGCTTTTCTTCCTTCTTGGCCCCCCCCCCCCACATCTCCCCAAATACTTCTTTTGGGGCATTTATCCTGTGACATCATTTCCAGTGTGGTCCATGAGTGAAAGCTTGATGTGGGCTTGATAACTGGGTTCTATCCGCAACACAGTCGCCTACCCCTGTTTTACACCTTTGAAACATTCCAGTCACAAATCCAACAAATCCAACATTACCTTACACCATACACATACATGCCCTACAATGGCATACATTTCCATCTATGGTAGATGCTCTTGGTCCACCCTGACTGCAGCTACTTGCAGCTCTCACACTTGGGGTATTATTTGCAACTCCCAAACTAGAAAATAGAGATGACGTACTTAGTTTAAGTCTCTCTGATCAAAACTGAAGACTCAGACATAAGGAACTTTGGAAAAATCATTGGCTGGAATTCATTATGGGACTTCAAGAAATAGAACTGAACAGTTTTGCAACACCTGCATTCAGTAAGGGTCTGCTATGACGTTACTATTCAGGGAACCCAGTGAAGTGTCTGCTGCATAGTGGGACCATTGCTCATTGGATACTCTTGATGTGCAACCAGGACACTGGCTAGGTCGTGCCAGTGTGCGTCAGTAGAGCCTGATGCACATTGCAACACTTACCTTGCCAGTGTTCTGATATGTGCCTTTGCTTAGCAGGGTTCCATAGTACCTCTGCTATGTAGTTGAGTATACATTAAGTTAGGCATTGTAAGGCATGATATAGAATCACAGTTAATATCTTTAAATCCTCCAGAATAAGTGTGTGACAGAAAAGGGAAATATTCCATTGAAATCATATGCCCGATCTTTTAGATTGGTTTTATTGCTTTTTCAAAGGACTGAAGAGGCAGTATGTGTTATTGTGGCACATTGTTTCTGAATTTGAAAAATGGGGCAGGAATTAGTAATAAATAAAAAATAAAATTTTTATTTGTACCCCGCCCTTCCAAACGATCAGGGCGGCTAACAAAATGCACCGAAGTGCAGACAATATACAAGATTAAAAACAACCATAATAAAACAACAATCCATAAAAACAATAAAAAGCCCCTTAGCCCGTCCTCACGGCCACGAGAGAGGAGGGAGGCCCACAGGATATTTAGTCGGGGAATGCCTGATTAAATAGGAAGGTTTTAAGACCCTTCCTAAATTGGGCCAGGGTGGAAGATGAGCGGAGCTCCGTGGGCAGCGTATTCCAAAGGGCTGGGGCAGCTGTGGAAAAAGATCTTCTGGCAGTGACAGCCAACCTAGCCCCAGGCACCTTCAGTTTTGGTGCATGGGTGGATGCTAAAACATATTCTGACTTTTTAAGACATTTTCTCCATGGCATCTCTTTACCTTCCCATCCAAATCTCAACAGCTATTTTAAAGTCTGACCTCTCTTCCTGTCTTTTGCATATATACCACTGCTTTGCACTATCCAGTTCAGACGACACAGGTCGACACCCCCAGGCCAGAAATGGTAGATTGGATGCCATTTTGATGGATCCAATCTGACTTCAACCCAACCAGGTCTTAGCCCAGTTTTAAATAACCAGCTGTTTGCAACAGAATTTCCCATAAACCCCACCGCAATAACTGGTAATTCAGACTGCTATGCCCCACCTGAACTGCTGCTACCATTCTCCTTGCAGGCTCCAGTCACAGCCTGTTGGAAGGGGGCAACTGGCCATGTGGGTGAAGACAGGTGCCCTGTTCCCAACTTTAAAGGCTGTGAACCTGGGACCTGCAAGGAGAACAGCAGTAGCAACAGGTAAGATGGGAGATGTAGCTGGCAGACAAAAGGCTATGGTAGGCAGGCATCTGAACACTGGCCTGTTGCTGCACTAGACCAGCTAAGTGTCCAGGGTGGGAAAGGGCTGGATCCATGGGCAGGATACGATGGTTTTGTACCCCAGATGGAACTAGTAGGTGGTTGGACAGGCCCCCTTCCAACTCTATAATTTTAAAAATGTTAATATCTTTAGGAAATAAACCTTTCAATACCAGGCTAGGGGAAAAATGGGCCTTTTGGTCCATACATACAGCTCCTTAGAGTATTCTCCCCCCCCCCAACTGAGCTGTTAATTCTAAAGTATATTTGTGTTGAAATAGTCACCAAATAATATGAATCCCTGCACTGTTTCATATGCTTCCCTTTGTTATAATCCTGTGATACCTTTTGCATCCATTATGTAATATTCATTCAACAGTGAAGGTGACTAATTAGGTCTACTTCAAAATATATCATTGCCACGAATTCAAAACTGGTGCTCTACACCACTTTTCTGATTTTGCTACCCATCCTGCCAGTGGCAGCTGCTAGCACCCATGGCAGTGCATCAATTCATTTTGCATTTGTGGTTCAGAATCTTGGATAGCAAGAAGGGAGAAGGGAATGGTGGTGGGGAAGGGGATCTGGTTCAGCAGTTCTTCTCTCCCTCTGAGGCCCAGACCAAGGCAGATGGACTAGAGAGAGGGCTCTGCTTCTTAATCGAGGCCAGGCCTGATAGAGCTGGCCGTGCCTTTTCACTTCCTCCCAGGCTGAATGATGACAGATGGCATGGAGAGAGGACTCTTTTTCTTCTAAGATAACAAATACATTGTTGGCAACAATACTGGTAATTGAAGTTATAAAGTCTATTATAAAGTTATAAAGGGTCACTTTGGAGTTATGCTGTTTAAATGAAACATGCATCTTAAGAGGCCAGAAGCTGTGCCAAAGCTGTGCTCCAGTCTTTAGACTGGAGCGTGGCATTGGCATGGCTTCTGGTCTCTTAGAATGCATGTAGCATTTAAAATGCCATACCTCCAAAGTCACTTGAAGCAGCTTTATTTTTGGCCTGTCTGCATGGGCCCATAGTTTTTAAAATGAAATTCACTATGTTTATAAAGACTTTGGGAATTGTTGGGAGAAATTTCAGATACAGTGGTACTCACAGTAATTAATGTGACCTTTACTATCTATTATAATTTCTCGAGATTAGGAAACAAACAAAGGAAGCTTATGACTGGTAGTGAGAATAGTATTATACAAGCTACGTACAGATTTCTCAATATAGTTTGGACTTATTGAAATATAAGAGTGCAGAACTACCCATATGAGATAAAAGGGAAGTGGAGGAGATAATGTAATAAAAGCAAGAAAACCAACAAAGTTTCTAGGAGTAGGAGTTGATAGATTGTGTAGGGGATAAAAGCCAGCAGAAGGGTACAAAAATAAGCAAGCGATGAAGGCAGTCCAAATTACCAAGGTGTTTACTGCCAACAAAATAAAGAGATAAAAATTTTATAGCTAGAAATAATAAACCCTTGGGGGAACCCTCATTAACAGCAGCAATGATGGTGGTCCTAACTAGACAGTGATGCATCATGTCAACCCCCCAAGGAGTCTCTGCCGCTGAAAAAATAAAAAGAAATTAATATATACTTGCTACAGTCGGCCCTTCACGTTTGCAGCTTTGGCTTTTGCTGATTTGCTGATTTGTGGTTTTGATGTTCTGAATCTCTAGGTCTTCCAGTGCAATTCTGGCAGAAGGTGACCACAGAGTTGTTCTGGAGAACCTAGAGATTCCTAGAGAAAAACACTTCTCTGCGCACTTGTAGGTCCTCCGGCATGATTCTGGCAGATCAACCTCTGGCAGATGTTGGCCATAGAGTTGCACTGGAAAATATTGAGATTCCTAGACAGGTCCTCTCTCAGGTAAAAGAATAGTATTTTTTTATTTGCGTTTTCCCCACATTCACAGGGGCCCTTCACCTCTAACCCCAGAGAATGTGGTGGAACCACTATACCAGTAAATTAAAATAGAAAATCCAGTGACAGAATCACTTTCCAAAACAAAATTAGAGTGGAAACTCTATTCAATCCATATAAGACAACTGGCATTAACATGGCTGAGGAGTTTACATTTGCAGGAAAAAAAATTGTGGATATTACTCCAGAATTGGGGTGAAATGAATCGCTTCTTAAGCAATCTACGCAAGATGAGTGGGCAATAGCTTTGAAGAAGTGGCTCGCAGTGTAAGACAATAGATGAGTGAAAGAAACATGATCCCACAGAGGGCTCAACAAGACAGGCTATAACTATGAGTAAGTATCTATAAGCAATATTCTTCTGAATACAGTGGTCTTTTGACAACGGTCACTGAAACTTTAGTAGAGTTTAGTAGAAACGTAGAAGTGATTCCAAGGAACCAGATAAGGAGTTTGCTATGCAACAGTAGGCAGATAAAGAGAAGAAAGTCAATAAACAAATGTCACCAAAAATGCAGAAAGAATATAAGCAACAACAAAAAAAGTAAGAACATAAATAGCCAAAGAAAAGGTCAGAGCTATCCCAGAAGTGAGCAAAGATGAATATTCAAAAATTATTTAAAATTATGGATAAGGAACAAAAGTCTGAAATGATATCAAGGAAAATAAATGAATTATAATTGGAGATCCCAAGCTTGAGCTTCAGTAGGGAGTATATGTATATATGAGGTCACGGGAGTAGTCGGATGGATCATATTATAGTGTCAAACTTCTTTTACAATCATATAGGAAAATGTGATATGATAGCAAGAACAAAGAGTGACCATTTGCCAATTACTTTCAGCCTTTGCTTCCCAAAAGAGATCCACTTAATGGCTCAAAAACAGTTTAAGGACAATGTCATGATGGAAAGGAAGATTGAAATGGTCAGCAAACATAGGATGTAAGATGGCAAGTTTATTAAATTAATCTCTGAATAAAGGACTCAAAAATGACATTATAAAGACAGCTAAGCCTGAGGAGGCTCTACCGAAGTACAGTACTCCCAACTCACATCAATTGTCTCATGAATAAAAAATAACTAGGGGGAACCCCAGAAAGATAAGGATGGTCATGGGGGTGTATAAAGACTGTATGGAAAATAGGAAACACCTGAGACAACTATAGCTTAAATATAGGAGAGATAACTATAGAATACTGTACTCCCAAAGAGATACTTTTCGAAGACCTAGGCCCGTTACAGACCGCCCAAAAGGGGCGGTCTTGGGCCGCTGCCGGTTGCAGTGCGGGGAAGCCGCTGCAGCCAAACCGCGCGACCCCCCCCGCGCTGTAAAAAAGGAGTGTGAAAATCACGCTGCTTCCGGCAACCCGGAAGAGACATCGCAAGTGCCAAAGGGCGCACTCACGATGTCTCTTCCGGGTTTAGACATCCGGACGTTGCGCGTCCGTTACGTCAAGATGGCTGCGCCCGTCTGTATAGGGCACCGCCATCTTGCTGAACAGAATACGCGTGAGGGGCAAGGTGTGTCCAGAAGCGCCGCCCCTCGCACGTATTCCTGGCGCAACAACGGCACCGCTTAGGCCCGTCTGTTAAGGCGCCATAGTAATGTTTAGTCTGGAAAATTAGTATGCAAAGGGGCTTTATAGCCCCTTTGAGACTAACTGAAAGAAAGATGTTAACAGCATAAGCTTTTGTAGAATTGAGCCTAGTTCTTCAGCTGCATCTTGGGATACGTTACACAGTGCACCTGTGTCATACATGGGTGCGATATACGCGGCTTTCAGCATACGCTGAAAACTGCGCTGGAAGGACTAATGGTGTGCATGCCTGTGGCACATACCGCCATGCCACCACGAGCACGAGCCCCCTTAGTTTAAATGGGACTTGAGCATACACGGAATTTCTCTTACGGGGGGGGGGGGGAGTCTGGAACGGATCCACCGTATGATGGAAGGGACGACTGTAATTAAAAAACAATGTAAAGTTAACACAGCAAAGAAAAAAGGGGAATCCTGCTGTAGATAGTGGTTGGCCCTATCAGATTTTGTACTTCAAAACAATTCAAAACAATCTTCTTTACCACACTAGCAGGCAAATGGGTTTTAAACGAGAGTTAAATTAGGGAACACCAGGAACATCAGGTGATAAACTTCAGGAAATTCCTGGTCCTCTCTAGTTTAACTCTTGTTTAAATCCTGTTTGCCTGCTTGTGTGATAAAGCAGAATGCTGGGAAATAATGACAACTATGTTGGGAAACCGGGGTGGGTGGGTCTACCACATTGTAATATACCACCACATACTTGGGAACCTTGTTGTTCCAACCTTTTTAGAGATTGCAGAGCAAGAGAACACACAAGGTGAAGAATTAACGGTAGATATATGAAGCTCATTGGACATCCTCCAGTGGTCAGTGGTGATGCTACAGGAAAAGAGCTTAATATAATCAATTAGACCTGGAAAAACCCCTGGACCTAACTTAATCATGACAGGATGTCTAAAAGAAAACATCTCAAGGGCATCACTTTTGGCACCACTTTTTACACATATCAATCAAACGTCCAAACTCCCAGTTAGCTGGTCCAATGGTATCTCTATCCTGATATACAAGAAAGAAGATAATAACGATTCCCAAACTTTCAACCAATAAGTTTTTCATCGGTAGTGGGAAAAGTCTGTGCGCTGTATCAAAATAATTGTCTCCAGGCTTGGATGGAATAAAAAAAAATCTTAGGGGGAGAAGAGGCAGGATTTAGAAGGGAAAGGTCAATTATAGACAACTGTGGTCCAAAGCAGATGGGCCAAAAGTGCCGGCTTTGGGCCAAGTTTGGGGATGTGGTGTTTAGATGATGCACAAACGTAGCTGGAAGCCACACGGAGAGTGTGTCAACCCAGTTGAGATGGTTAAGCCCCCTTTAAAAAGCAAACAAACAAACAGGAAGATCTTGGAATTGGTTTTTAAAATATTTAATGGGTAACTGATAAAAAAGTAACTGAAAAGGTAATGAAATTCCTCGTGTTTCTGTGTATTTTACCTGTAAGGCTAAGTAATTATTTTTATAATGTATTTTATAATGTATTTTAATGCTTTTGTTTTTGCTTTATGGTTTGTTAACTGCAGTAAAGGCTGATGATGAGTAATCCAAAAGGATTATAATCCAGGTATGTGTCGTCGTAGGCAGATCTGACTTTTATAGGAATAGGCACAGCTGGTGCACTAGTTTTAATTGTGCAAACACATATTTGGCTACTGCCACAATTTGGGCACCCAAACTCTGTTCTGAGCCCAGGAGTATGTCCAAGCTATCTCTCTGCAGTTTCACTATGCAAAGAGGCCTTATAGCATGGGGGACAGACCTGAGTCCTCAGTGATCAGGGTGTTAAATAGGCAGCTTTCAGCATCACCTTCTGAGTCTGCTCCTCCACGAGGACTGGAACCCATGTAGAACAATGCCTCCAAATGCCATCCCAGAGGGACAGCTCAGAAGGATACCATGGTATTGATAGCTACTAAGTGGTCCAGCAGAACCATAGAATCATAGAAGTATAAAATCATAGAGTTGGAAGAGACCTCAAGGGCCATCCAGTCCAACACCCCGCCATGCAGGAATTCTCAATGAAAGCATCCCCAACAGATGGCCACCCAGTCTCTGTTTAAAAACAGCCTTTAAAGAAGGATACTCCACCAGTCTCTGAGGGAGTGTGTTCCACCGTTGAACAGCTCTTACTGTCAGGAAGTTCCTCCTAATGTTGAGGTGGAATCTCAACATTCATCTCAGCCACTAAAGACTCACTCCCCTTATTCAGTTCCTTGCATACGCCATCCACCAAGGTGACAGAAGCTGTCTCTGTCACATAGCCAGACCTAAGGCCAAATTAAAATGGATCTAGATAAGCGATTTCATCCAGTATTTAGAACCCCTAGATACTTTTCACTTGTACTACTTCCAATCCAGGCAGAACTCATATTTGGGCATTTAATTTTTCCTGTCTAAATGTGGTACCTTACATTTATCCCTGTTGAAATTAATTTTTGACCCAGCTCTCCTAATTGTTAAGGTCATTTTGAATCCTGGTCCATGGGAAAATGGTTGATTTGCAATTGGTAAAAGCTACATTTTATCACCATATCTGTTTAGCATGTATACTGACAACATTATATGAAGAGCAGGAAACAGTTCAAGATTTTACATACCTTGGCTCAGAGTGGAGATTGCAGTCATAATATCCCGTCCTCTGGGACATTAGTTACCTCTGCTAATTTTGTGTCACCTGAATATTTGGCAAGTATGCCTTCTAGTCCATCATAAAGATGTTAAACAACACTAGGTACAGGTTCCTGAGGCACCTGAGCTGGATTTCTCTCTAGGATGAAAAAGGAACCATTGGCAAGGGGCAATTTCTAGCAGAAAGAAAGAAAGAAAGAAAGAAAGAAAGGAGGAGAGCCCTGATCTGAATCAAGAGCATGTTTTTGATGAGAACTATAAGGCTACTTTTTCTCCAAAATAAATTAGTTAAGCACAATACTTTGGCTTTCATAGACTAATCTTTTCATGTTTATAAAATAGTAAGCTCTACCAGCATTATATGTGTTGATTAATTTATGTACTGAATAATTTCCAAAGCCCGCTTGGTCATCTAGCATTTCTCTTTCCTTGTATGGTAACAGTCTTTGTTAAAGAATTTGGAGCATCACTTTGTGATGGTCCTGTGGTTGCTGCAATACCTTTTAACCCTTTCTTATGGATTGGAATGTATATTGATAATTTCTAATCTGTGGGTCATTGTTTTGTTTTCCATATTAGTTGTCAGATTTTGGTAAGAATTAGAGTAGAGTATGTCTCTATAGATTGAAGCAGCTCTATTTGTATGCTGTCTGTTCCTAGCGCTTGGAGTGCTGCTTCCATTTCACTTTCTAAAACTAGGAGTTCATCTTCATATAGTTCTTCTGGATGCGAATCTGCCATCCTTCCATCTCTCTTATATGGTTCTTTGTTGTA
Source organism: Sceloporus undulatus (assembly GCF_019175285.1). Taxonomy (NCBI): domain Eukaryota; kingdom Metazoa; phylum Chordata; class Lepidosauria; order Squamata; family Phrynosomatidae; genus Sceloporus; species Sceloporus undulatus. The sequence goes on from NC_056523.1 coordinate 226,536,975, forward strand.
TTGTTTCCATTATCTTTTTATTTCTAATTAGTCATGAAATGTGCTCCCCTGTTGACCCACATACAGGGGTACCCCGGGTTACGAAATTAATTCGTTCCGCCGCCGCTTTCGTAACCCGAAAATCTTCGTAAGGCGAAAAAGCCATAGGCGCTAATGGGGAAAAGCCGCGATTTCGTGCGAAATAGCGCCGAAAAGCACCAAATTTTTTTTTGTAACCCGAAATAACCTTCGTAACCCGGAACAGTTTTTTTAAATGGATTTTTTTCGTAACCCGGAAATTTCGTAAGGCGGCGCATTCGTATCCCGGGGTACCACTGTATTGGAAATGATCGATATACATTCCAATCCATAAGAAAGGAGTATAGCATCCCAACTCTTGGTTTAAATTTCCTTTTGATTTCTCAGATCTTTCCCCAATCTCCAGGTGCCAGGATGAACTGGGAACAGCTTATCTTTTAGCACTGGAATCTCATTCTTCCTCCCTTCTGTACCATCCTAGTACAGAGAACTTTCCATGACCCATTCTCACAGCACAATCTATGCATTTTTACTATTAAATGAAGCCAGAACTACATTTTTACTAAAACCATAAACTCTGGGCCCAACACTCCATCCTCAAATGGTCAAGGAATGTTCTCTGGGCGTTACAATCTTTTCTTATTCCCTGGAGGGAGCCAGATCTTCTTTGCCTTATCTTGACCATTCATAGAAAGTGGAATGACTAATCGTTAGAACATCATGTAAGCAATTGTCTCATGACATCAAGTTAATAATCACAAGCAACAAATCACTGTTACAAATATTGGAATCACTTCTTTCTACCACCCCCTTATTTCCTAAAACCAAGCAGTTACATATTAAAGGGAAAAAACAGTAACACATATAACTATTAAGAAAAAAGGGGGAAAACCCATACATAATACAGCAATGCAAATCAAATTCAATAATCATATAAATCTTTCAGTTGGGCCTGGTGGCAGCTGAAATCTGGATATCTGTTATTCTCAGCAGCCCCTTGGAGGCACCATAATTCTTGCTGGTTGCAAGCAGCATTAAGACATAGGCATAAAGGCACAAATTCAAACTAACCACCCCCCACCTCCAAAACATAAAATATATTAATGACTGGGGCAAATATATGGTGATACAAAATCTATAATGGATCTCCAGTCTTGGACCACATAGGGGCTTGAAAGGGGCCACCTGTCTTTGCCCCTGGTCGGTGCTGCAGCAGCAACACACTGCGGCACTGACCCACTCTCTCAAAAGAAGCTGCCTAGTTTTAGGGGCGTCACAGGTGTGCCAGCGTGCCATAATGACGCCCCTTGCGCGGAGTGCTGTTTAGGCGCTCTGACGCTCATGCGTCATCATGGCGCGCCAACATGGTACATGGACGCTGCTAGTAGGGCTGGGTGCGTGTGGATGCCCAGCCCTATCGAGCCCTACTTTTGGGCCCAGTCTGGTGTAAAGTGCCCATCTGTACCAGCCTATAGTCTCACAACTCTTAAGCATTAAATGGTGACAAACCTATATGTGTTTCCCACACTCTTGCCACAGTCACATTGGGCAAGGTTCAGACTGTCCTGCAAAAGGGCAGGGTGGTCCCACCCAGAACCCTGAATCATCAACAATCATATCAATCTTCCAGTTGAGCCTGGTGGTAGTTGAAATCTGGATAGTCCACAATTTCAGCCTCATCCCATGATATCATGACAAAACTGCCTGGTCTTTTGTGGCTTCTCAGGAGGGTCAGTGGGCCTGACTGGCTTATTTATGAATTGCTGATGCCTAATCAATTTTCTTCACTTTTCCAGCAACACAGAGGTGGGCACCATGGATCATACCAGATCTGCCTCCAGCTGACCTTGAGGGATCCGCTTGTCCTATCTGTGCCTCCTTTTACTGAACACACTTGTCTTTGGTCACTAGTCCCTTGGTCTTCTGGGGTGGTTCCCAGTTGGTCCAGCTGGCTCAGCATGACAGTCTGGCTAGTTGCAAATCCCAGCATGCTCAGTAATTCCCCTCATCCGGTATTGGGGCATTTTGGAGCAGCCTTAGCCTCAACCACCTGCCAGCTGTAAAAAACTATTGATCTGGACCATTAAAAACATTTTTACATTAATGTTTTATACAATTTTTCTTATAAGGGGAAAAAAGAGACAATATAGTAGATTAACATGGCATCAACCATACACAGAAGAAACTTCAACACAGAACAATTAACAATGGTACAATACATAGTTTTGCCAGTTGAGTACTAGAGAATATTATAAACAAACGCTGACATATTATAATCGGAAGGGGAATCAAAACACAATATATCTTTCCATAGGTCCACTTGAGCAGCTGGAGGTTGTAGTCATGGTGAGTGATTGTTAATATATTCAATAATTTTTGTCCAGTCATCATAGAATGTCTCGTCTCTTGTATCTGTTACAGTTTCTTATTGTATAGGAGAGTTTCTCCATTAGCCAAGAGTCCTACACTCTTTCCCAACAATTATCTATTGTTAGATCACCTGGTTTCCAATATCTAGCTATTTCTAGACGTGCTGCTATGAAAGAAAAAAACAATTAAATTTCTGTATTTCAGGTTACTGTTAGCATTAACAGAAAAGGATAACATTAAAAGAGTAGGGAAGAAATGAATAATTTGATCTGTAATGTGAGATATCTGGTCTAGAACCTTTTCACATTGTGGCAATCAAGGCACATATGTTCATATGATCCCATAGCTCCACAGCCTCTCCAGCAGGATGATGGAACATTTTTAGTTATCCTGGAAAACTGGACTGGTGTTAAATACCATTTCAGAACCCCTTCTTTTGTAGCAGCTGGTCGTCATTTATATGGGGCAGAGGACCATATACCAGACCAAGCTGCATCTGATATCTCTAACTTGAAATCTGATTGCCAAGATTTTTGCACATAGCAGTGATTGTATATAATTGCAGCAGCTTTTTTTTGTGGAGTCTCATCCATACAGAGAAGTTCTCAAAAGTTTGTGGTCTTAGAACTTCCCCCGAAAAGTTTAGAAAAGATATGAAAGAGACAATTTGTTATACTTGACAATTTATTTTAGGGAGTCTATGGATTTGGGGGTTCCCTGAACAAATAGATCTGCAACTCTATAGAGCCTGCAGGTTTTCCATGAGTTAAATTGTGAGAAATTACTATTCATCTGAAACTGCGGATGTAAAAGGAAGGGTCTTATTGGAGATTGATCTGGGGCATTTGTTCCAAATAATTAGGTTTTGTGACTTTTGCTAGCTTCTGTCTCATGTTTTGTGAGTATAGGTAAGCAGATTCCAATGAAGAAATTTCTTTGATTTCAGAGCTGACCATCTGGTGTTATAATTTTGTGAAATTAGGTTAGTAAATTGACTCATTTGGAAAGCTTCAAAATAGAGTGTTAAGTCAGGAATTGCCAAGCCACCGTATTTGCTGTCTAGTAGATTTAGGAAACCTGGGTCTTGTCTTATTGAAGATGAATTGATTTATCATTTTCTGCCAGTTTTAATTTAAAGGTAGGAAGGGGGCAAAGGTATGCTTTAGAACAGAAAAAGCAGTTGATGGGGTTAAAAACATTTTATCTACGGCAATGTGCCCCGCTAGTGAAAGCTTTGGTGACTGCCATGATTTCATTTTGTTTGCCATCCAAGAAGTAATGGAGTAGTAATTTCTTGGAATGAGTTGTGTTATTTCCTTAGTGAGCAAGATACCCATATATGTAAATTCAGACGGTTTCAATTGTAGATTAATCATTGAGTACCAATCATTTTGATTCAAAAGTGGTACTAATAATAATAATAATAACAACAATAATAATAATGTTTATTTATATACCGCTTTTCCAAATTAGATCAAAGCGGTGTACATTAAGACACATCATCAGGAATTTCTGGAAGTTTATTTGTAAGCCCAAGTATTTGCTAGACACTTCTATGGTTTGTTTGAGTGATGTGAAAGATATTCCTGGATTTTCCAAAAATAAGAGGATATCCTCTGCATAAAGGGCAAGTTCATGATAATGGCCATTAACATGAAGGCCAATTATGATAGGATAGGATTGGATTGGATTTGGTTTGCTAGAAGTGCTATCATTAAGGGAAATAAAAGGGGCAATAACGGGCAACCCTGTCTGGTGTCTCTATGGAGTTTGAATGGTACCAAGTCCATGCCATTAACTTCTGAGTGATAGATTAAATTTGATAGATGACATTAATGAATTCCTTACCAAAATTCATTTCTTGGAGAACTCTGAAAAGATACCGCCATTTCACTCTGTCAAACACTTTTAGTGCATCGCGAGGTAAGAGGGCTAGTGGTATCTTTGACATGATGGAATGATGTGTGATATTTAGAACTCTTATTGTTTTACTCCATATATAATGAAAGTAGTGCTTTAGATATAAAAAATAGTAAATCCTTGAGTAAGAGGGGTGTATGTGTGCGAGAAAAAGGTGTAGTCCCTCTTTTAGGGGTGTAGGACTCTCCATGGGTTAATTAGATCTGACTCAGAAATTAAAGTTGCTAATGAAGAGTGGGTCAGTTTGTTTTGTTTTTCCATCTCCTCCAGTTATGATTTCCCGCAATGCTTTCTCATTCAGGGTTTTGAGGGGAAAATGCATGAAATTATGCTGGTTAGCATTTGGGAAGTAAAAAGTGCCAAAGGTGTGAGTGGTTTCCTTGCTAAGGTTCCCTGCAGCATAATATAGTGTCCACGGGAATCTCTTTGTATACTCTCAACTGAAAGTGGCATGATTTGTCAAGTAATATTGCTACACCTCTAGATTTGTTTGAGTCACCTGTTGTGTACTGCTGATTAAATAGAGATGTAGGGAGGATAGGATTACTGCCTTTGCAATGAGACTCCTGTAAAAATATAATTGTTGGCTTGAGTTGCTTTAAATATTGAGTAACTTGTTGTGGGCGGGGTTGGCGCCGCGGGTTGCATGATGGGAAATGTAGTGCACAGCCCAGTCACTCCCAGCCAGCCGATAAACCTACTTCACTCCTGCTATGTTGCCAAACGAGTGCTCTTTAATACAAACAATCAGGTGAGTGACACAATAACAGGGAACTTCTTTGACACAGTCCAACTATATACAAACTTTCTTTCCAGCCAGGCTACCCAGTCTTTCAATGAGAGAGAAGTTGGCTGCCTCCTATTCCCGGGCACGTCCTCCGGAATGCTTCTCCAGCGGTTCTCTGTCAGCTTTCTCCCACGGTCCGGGTCTTGGCCCTTGTTCCCAGCACTCCCCTTTTCCGTCCCACCATTCCTCCACCAGGCTAGGGGCGCTTCGGTTTTCCCATCCCTCCTCACACACGAATGGGAAGTCCCCTTCCTCTCTAGGGTCTCGAAGCTGTACCGCCTCGTGGGGGCCCAAGGCCCGCGGACTATGCTGGCTCAGTAAGGTTATAGGCCTTCCCACTCTCCTGGGGCTCTGAGTTACCTTTCCTAGCCCTCGTCCGACCGCCTCACCGCGTCCCCCTCTTCCGCGTCTCCTGCCTCCCGCGCACACCTGCTCCTCTCCTTTTATTCCCCTCTCCGGCCCCGCCTTCTCTTCCTCCTCCTCTCGAGTAGCCCTTTCGGGATCTCTCTCCACCTGATCGCTCCCACCCTCTCCAACTCTTCCCTCCTCAGCCCTCACATCTTCACACTTGTGCTTGCTTAACCTAAACCTTTGACATTTTTATTGACATTGACATGTTTATCAAACCATTTCCTGTATTGCTATGTATTGTATATGTATTATCCTACTTGAGAGTATGTATTTTCCCTGGATGAAGATTAACCTTCCATTATGAAGCCAAGCCCTCCCTCCAGTCCATCTGCCTTGGTCCAGGCCTCGGAGGTAGAGAGGAACTGCTGGACCTCTTACCCTTTCCCGTCACCACTCCCTTCTCCTTCTGTGTCATGTCTTTTTAGATTGTAAGCCCAAGGGCAGGGAACCGTCTAACTAAAAAGATTGCATGTACAGCGCTGTGTAAATTTACAGCGCTTCATAAATAAAGGTTAAATAATAATAATAATAATAATAATAATAATAATAATAATAATAAATGAAACAACTTTAAGTTTATCCAGAGACAAGGTAGAGGAGTTGAGAGTGAGTTTGGGACCAGAGGAAGGCTATATGATATGTTAGAAATTTACCAGATCTTTTCCTATTTACCTGGTCTCCCTATTTCCAAGTAGGTAGTATTGGCTACCAAGGAAAGATACCTTATTTCATCATACTATGAAATTAAGAACATTAACAAAACTAAACAATTGAGAACCATATAAGTACCAAGAGAAAGAGTCTGGGAAGTTACCCAGCTCCCAATCAACGCTAATCTCTTCTGTGGGGTTACAGGGGGACTGTGAGGATCTTAATACAACAGTAGATGGGAGGGAGACTGGATCTCAAACACTGTTTAGGCAACTTCAAAAGAGTACATATACTGGGGCAACAAGATACAAGATTGGCAAATTAGGCAAAATAACATTACAAAATAAAATACATAATCGCCATTAAAGGAGCCTTTAGCAATTTCCTGTGTTGGTAATCTGAACCAGAGAGTGATGGCAATCTGGTGCGGAGATGGTGGTTTAGATCAAGGGATGAGAATTGTATTTGAGATATGAGTCAGGGTATCACGCTCTGGTTTGATGAGTAGTAGGTAGAGTGCAGGGGCCACAATTTGGAGTCTGGGAGGTTCAAAATTCAACCAAACCTCACCATTCAGCTACCAGACCTGGAGTTATGGCAAAGGCTTTTAGGGTTGTAGAAAAGCAGCTCCTCATAGCAAGGTCTAACTGACAAAGACATAAGCAGATGGCCATCTGGTGGAACAGAAAACAGTTCCCTGCAGCACCAGGTTAAAAGCCGGACCTAGACTGAAGAAGAACAACTGCCAAAATGGCACTATGGCCTGTTACAGACTGCCAAAATAAAGCTGCTTCGGGTCTCTTTGGAGATATGCTATTTAAATGATGCATGGGTCCTAAGAGTCCAGAGGTCGCATCAAAGCCACACTCCATTCCTAAGCACTGGAGTGCAGCTTCCGGATTCTTAGGACCCATGCATCATTTAAATAGCATACCTCCAAAGAGACCCAAAGCAGCTTTATTTTGGCAGTCTGTAACAGGCCAATGAATTTCAGTTACTCATGAGTAGCAAAATAAAGATGCTCAGTTCAGGATGTGGATTCTTTTCCTTTCTTGTATTCTTTTCCCCATTTGATTATATGCCATTTTGAGATCTCTTCTGTTTATAGCCATTCTATTAGAGGAAGTAATTTCTTCTTGCATTTCTCCCTCTAACTCACAGGGGATATTGATGTAAAGAGCTTCACAGACATGCAGCATTTGTTCACTAGATGTTGCAGACATGATTGTCTCACCTTGAATAATGATCAGTTTAAATGGGAATCCCCGCTTGTATTTCACACCTGCTTGTTGTAGTAGGATTGAGAATGGTTTGAAGACATGCCTCTTTTGCAGGGTTTCAGAGGAGAGATCTTGAAATACTTGTATCTTGCAGCCTTGGTAAGTGAGATCAGAGATGCCATTGAGGTTGGATAATACTTGCACTTCTGTCTGATAGTGGGCAAATCAAATAATGATGTCCCATGCAAAAGTATTTGATCTGTGATATAAGGTTAAGGACCTATGTGACCTTTCAATATCAGATGGCTTAAGGTTCAAGTCTGGGCAGGCTTGATCCAATTAGTCAAGAACAACAGTAAGTTATCTCGTTCTCCATGTTCCATACACTCTTAAATGTATGTTCAGGTATTTTTCTTGATTTTCTAGGATTTCTACCTTGTTTTGGAGGTAATCATTTACCTGCTCTAATTTCTGTATTCTGTCTTCATGTAAAGTCCCCTGTTGAAGAGCTGCATTTGCTGTCTCTTCTGTATCATGTATATGCCTGGTAAGCACTGATAACTTCACGTCTAGAGGTTCAAATGCAAGAGCCCAGTCTTTCTGGAGATCTCTTACCAGGTTCTCAAAGCTTCTCTAAAAGTTCAGGAAAAGGTAGATCAAAATCTAGAATGTGGTCTCCTTTAGTCCCTCTATTCAATCCACCTGTCATGTTAGTGTCACTCAATAAGTGTTATTCTTCTGGTAGGAATTTTTGTTGTTCCGCCAAGGGGTAAAATCCCAAAATTGATTGATCTGTGAAGCGTTTTGTTTCTTGCATCAGATGTGCTGTTTTGAGATGCAATCTGTGCCTAATTAAACCTCAATTGAGAAAAATTTGTTGAGATCCAGTTCTGCTCTTTCTTTATGCAACTGCATGTCTGTTGGCTAGCCATGCCCCCTATTAAAAACATTTCTATCAAGTTTCCCAGTTTTTATTTCCATTCGACACTCTGAGATAATACATCTTGCAAGGTTGTCGTACTCATCACTCCTAAATATCTCTCTGTCTCTAACTCAGCTGGAGCTGGCGATTGTCAGCATATTGATGACACCAATCCCAAAGCCCCAGATCATCTCTCTCAGGCTTCATGTAGATGTTGAAAAGTGTAGGGGATAGCATTGACTTTGTAGAACCTCACAGGCTAATGGCCAAAAGGCTGAATAGCAGTCCCCCCTGCCCCCATTCTCTGCGAATGTTCAGCCAAGAAAGACTAGGATCAATGCAAAACAAGGCCCCATATCAGCTAAATGACCCAGAAGGATACCACGATGGTATCAAATGCCACTGAAAGATCCAGGAGGACCAACTCCCAGTGTAGGTCATCCATTAAGGGAATCAAGGTTGTGTCTGTTCCGTAACCAGGCTTGAAGGCAGATTGGAATTGGTTCAGGTAATCTGTTTCATCACAATCACTCCGTTGGCCAGTCCTCTGGTGGTTTTAATTAGTTAGGATGGACATGGATAAAATGTTCCCCCTTCTAGATGTTTTATTTCAACATGTGTTGTGTGCCTTCATGTTGTTTCCACCTTATGGATAGGGCTTGTATTATTTAGCGTATCTCAAAATCTCTTGTGCTAATGTGGCTTAACATGAACCTTGTTGCAGTACAGTTTGTGATACAGTTTAAATTCTCTGTTATTGTAGAAGGCATTAAAATTTTTTCTATGAGTAGACATGCCTTCAATCTCCCCCCCCCCCCCGAATTTGAGTAGTAGGCAACTATTCTTACAGCATTGACAGACTCGTGAATAAGTCATTTACAGGTACCATATGGGGATGAGAAAATTAATCTCACAGACCCAGCTTTTTTTACCATACATGTTTACACAAAGAGGGTTGGATTAGTATACTAACTTTCATAGCACTTGACCATCAAGTACTGGTTTTTTTTATAACAATAATAGAGACAGATGGAGGCAAGGGAGAGAGCTTGAGAAGTTATATGTGCGAATGGACCACATAAGGAAGAAGAACTGATATCTCTAAAGAAAGAGTGAGCATATGAGGCATGTGAGATCTACTTTACTGTTCAGCTTGAACCTTGAGATTCACCAGCCAGAGCATGTTCTAAAATGCATAATGTTACAAATTATGGAACCAGGATTTTGTTTTAAATACCAGAATTGAAAAGATTCATAATGCTTCTGCAGCAAAATCTATTTCTGCTGACCCCAAGCTTTCCTCATTTCAGTAGTTTAACTTGAAGCAGTGGAGAGATTTTATTGATACTGTTGCCTCCCAGTGATTACTTGTAGATCCACATGTACCTTCTACCACTTTTGCCACTCTTAGAGTGATTTAGGAAAAGCTGTCTTAGGAAGTCTCATGGGATGTTTATCAGAGAGAAGGAGAGGCTGAACAGTGATCGTGTGAAGCTGGCTTGGAAGCTAGTCCTAGGGGAGAAAGGCAGATATCAATTGCATCAGGAGAAAGGAATCTAAATGGCTGTCCTCCTAGAAGTCTATGTTAATTACCAGTGTGGGTGCCGCCGCAGCAGCAGCGCCGCAACCCTGCCAGTTCTGGGGAAGTGGCAGCAGCACAGCAGCAGCACTGCAAGCCCCGCCAGCACCGGGGAAGTGGCAGCAGTGGGAAGGAAAGAGGAAAGGTAAGCAGGAAGGAAGGAAGGAAGGAAAAGAATGGAGAGAAGGAAGGAAGGAAGGAAGAGAGGAGAAGGGAAGGAAGGAAGGGAGAGCTGCTGCATCCGCACTGCAGGAAGCAGGGCAAGGCTGGGAGACCCAGGAGGAGGGAGGAGGAGGACATGAGATTTTTTTTTAAAAAAAGAAATAATCAAAAAATTGATCTATTGTTCAATTATTTCTATTGCAAAGAAGAAGAAGAAAGAATCTATTTTGATCTTTTGTTCCCACTTATTGGGCACACTTCAGAATCGATTCTTTTCAGACCAGAGGAGAAGGAGAGAAGGAGCTGGGCAGCCATTTTGAGTGGCGAGTGTTTGATTTTTTAAAAAAACTCTGGGAGAGTGTGCTTGTTGCTGAGGGGGTGGAGCTTCTGTGAGTCACATCTGTGAGTCACTAGGGGGTGGAGCAAGCAGACTAGTTCTATATAACTCCCTCCAGAACCCTTTCAGGCCAGTTCCTGCCACAGAGAGGAGAAGGAGAGAAGGAACTGGGCAGCCATTTTGAGTGGTGAGTGTTTGAATTTTTTTAAACTCCGGGAGAGTGTGCTTGTTGCTGAGGGGGTGGGGCTTGTTTTCTGCTGCTCCAGAGAACAGGATCCGGAACAATGGATGCAAGCTACAGGAAAAGAGATTCCACCTGAACATTAGGAGGAACTTCCTGACAGCAAGGGCTGTTCGACAGTGGAATGCACTCCCTCGGAGGGTGATAGAGTCTCCTTCCTTGGAGGTCTTTAAACAGAGGCTGGATGGCCATCTGTCAGGGATGCTTTGATTGAGATTTCTTGCATGGCAGGGGGTTGGACTGGATGGCCTTTGTGGTCTCTTCGAACTCTACGATTCTATGATTCTTTGATTCTTCCCAAAAAAACCTATTTTGAAAGTAGTGTCAGAAAACCCCAGTTTATTTGGGTTTGCCCTGTTTCTTTCCCCCTGAAATCGATCCAATGAGGATCGTTAGTGGTTTCAAATGGGAATGAAGGTTGTTTGCCCTGAATCCCGCTTTGGAGCAAACTGCAGAGGAAATGATCCCTAAGTGGATTTAAATGGAGAGGTTTTTCCATGGGAAGCCAGCGCTTCCAAAATGGAGCAAGAGTAGGGATGCCATAACCCGGCGGCCCCCGTGACAATCACGCTTTTGGAGGGCCCCTCACGGTCACGGCCCGGTTTGGGGGGGCCCCCACGCTTTGTTCCCGGTTCGGGGTCTGCTCCTCCGCGCACGGCTGTGCGCCACTCTCCCCACTTGGCGCACTGGCGTAGCCTAGAGAGCAGCTCTTTAAAACATCTGCCACTCAGAGCTATTATATACCAAGTGAGCCCACTTGGAATATATACCCTCAGGAAGCCTTACTTTCCAGGTTACAGTGAGCAAAGAAAAAAAGGCCATAAATCGTTCATGTTTCACTGGGAGTTTAATTGCCTCATCTTTTAAATGTAAACCGCGTCAGTATTCTTGTCATTCTTTATCACAGGATCGTTTTTGAGGCCCTAAACACCTTTACTTGTAATATGCAAATTTCTCCGGAAGCTGACCAATGGGAAAGAAGCAATCAGCCCTCCCCTTGGGTTGGTTTTCAATGGCTTGGTAAAGGAAGAGCTTTTGCCTTGCTTGTAAATAGGAAGCGCTTTGGGGTAGCACGGCCAGAAATATATAATAATAATAATAATAATAATGTTCTATTATAGACCGCATTCCATGATGATCAAGCCGGGTTACAGTACAAAATTTAATACAAATAAAATGCAAAGTGACAGTTAAAGGAGGGAGGGGCCTCCTTCCTCAGCAGTCCCTGATGGAGCTGGCGTCATGCCTGACGCTCCCTCTGAGCCGAGATGACACAGTTAAGGAGGGAGGAGCCCTCTTCCTTCAGGCAGACACCGATGTTGCTGGGTCCTGCCTGATCGCTCCCTAGGCCAAGGTGATATTTAAGGAAGGGAGAGCCTCTTCCTTCAAGCAGTCCCCCTGATGTTGCTGGACTGCCTGAATCGCTCCCTCTGAGGCCAAGATGACAGTTGAGGCAGGGGAGGGGCCTCTTCCTTCCGGGCAGTCCCTGATGGAGCTGGCGTCTGCCTGATCGCTCCCTCCTGAGGCCGAGATGACAGTTAAGGAGGGCAGGGGCCTACTTCCTTCAGCAGTCCCTGATGTTGCTGGGTCCTGCACTGATCGCCCCATCGAGCCGAGAGACACGTTAAGGAGGGAGGGGGCCCAAGTACAAGGCTAGCCCACAGTAGACCCCCCCTTAAACATCCATGGCTCAGTGCTATAGGATTCTGGGAAGTGTAAGTCCTTGTTGCACCAAGCTCTTTTGACAAAAGGAGCCTGAAAATCCACAAGGAGCATTGCCTGGGGGCTGACGGTGAAAGAGGAGGTTGCTCCGGAAATGTCACGCACTTCCCTGGCTCCCTCCCTCCGCCTCCTACCTCCTCCTCCTCCTCTCAGAGCTCATCAACCACTCCCAGCTTTCCTCTCTCACCCCCCCCCCCCCGCCTGCACTTTGAAACCCCATTTAACGGCCAAAGCCGCAAGCTTCTGGAATTCTGGTGTCTGAGGCATTTGGCCTTCTCTGTCAGAGAGCTCTGGTGCCACAATAGACTACAATTCCCAGGATTCCCCAGCACTGAGCAGTCTCAAACTGGACCATTTCCTCAGTGTGGATGCACCTGGGGAGGAATTCTGGGCACTGCAGTTCAACTAAGTTTGGAGAGTTATGGGACTCCCTGTCAGAGATAGCTCTGGGACCACAGTGTACTACAATTCCCAGCATTCCCCAGCACTAACCCAGGACAGTTAAGTCACTCTCAAACTGGATTATTTCCTCAGTGTGGATGCAGCTTTGGTGAGGAACTCTGGGCATTTCAGCCCAGCATTGTTTTATTTCTACAGTGTATTTTAGACCAGAGACAAGGTGACCAGGCATCCTCCTCCTTTTCCAGGACATGTCCTCCATTTGGAT
>NC_056523.1:226552981-226611506 GCF_019175285.1 Sceloporus undulatus
CTCTATTTGTATGCTGTCTGTTCCTAGCGCTTGGAGTGCTGCTTCCATTTCACTTTCTAAAACTAGGAGTTCATCTTCATATAGTTCTTCTGGATGCGAATCTGCCATCCTTCCATCTCTCTTATATGGTTCTTTGTTGTATTGTTTCCATTATCTTTTTATTTCTAATTAGTCATGAAATGTGCTCCCCTGTTGACCCACATACAGGGGTACCCCGGGTTACGAAATTAATTCGTTCCGCCGCCGCTTTCGTAACCCGAAAATCTTCGTAAGGCGAAAAAGCCATAGGCGCTAATGGGGAAAAGCCGCGATTTCGTGCGAAATAGCGCCGAAAAGCACCAAATTTTTTTTTGTAACCCGAAATAACCTTCGTAACCCGGAACAGTTTTTTTAAATGGATTTTTTTCGTAACCCGGAAATTTCGTAAGGCGGCGCATTCGTATCCCGGGGTACCACTGTATTGGAAATGATCGATATACATTCCAATCCATAAGAAAGGAGTATAGCATCCCAACTCTTGGTTTAAATTTCCTTTTGATTTCTCAGATCTTTCCCCAATCTCCAGGTGCCAGGATGAACTGGGAACAGCTTATCTTTTAGCACTGGAATCTCATTCTTCCTCCCTTCTGTACCATCCTAGTACAGAGAACTTTCCATGACCCATTCTCACAGCACAATCTATGCATTTTTACTATTAAATGAAGCCAGAACTACATTTTTACTAAAACCATAAACTCTGGGCCCAACACTCCATCCTCAAATGGTCAAGGAATGTTCTCTGGGCGTTACAATCTTTTCTTATTCCCTGGAGGGAGCCAGATCTTCTTTGCCTTATCTTGACCATTCATAGAAAGTGGAATGACTAATCGTTAGAACATCATGTAAGCAATTGTCTCATGACATCAAGTTAATAATCACAAGCAACAAATCACTGTTACAAATATTGGAATCACTTCTTTCTACCACCCCCTTATTTCCTAAAACCAAGCAGTTACATATTAAAGGGAAAAAACAGTAACACATATAACTATTAAGAAAAAAGGGGGAAAACCCATACATAATACAGCAATGCAAATCAAATTCAATAATCATATAAATCTTTCAGTTGGGCCTGGTGGCAGCTGAAATCTGGATATCTGTTATTCTCAGCAGCCCCTTGGAGGCACCATAATTCTTGCTGGTTGCAAGCAGCATTAAGACATAGGCATAAAGGCACAAATTCAAACTAACCACCCCCCACCTCCAAAACATAAAATATATTAATGACTGGGGCAAATATATGGTGATACAAAATCTATAATGGATCTCCAGTCTTGGACCACATAGGGGCTTGAAAGGGGCCACCTGTCTTTGCCCCTGGTCGGTGCTGCAGCAGCAACACACTGTGGCACTGACCCACTCTCTCAAAAGAAGCTGCCTAGTTTTAGGGGCGTCACAGGTGTGCCAGCGTGCCATAATGACGCCCCTTGCGCGGAGTGCTGTTTAGGCGCTCTGACGCTCATGCGTCATCATGGCGCGCCAACATGGTACATGGACGCTGCTAGTAGGGCTGGGTGCGTGTGGATGCCCAGCCCTATCGAGCCCTACTTTTGGGCCCAGTCTGGTGTAAAGTGCCCATCTGTACCAGCCTATAGTCTCACAACTCTTAAGCATTAAATGGTGACAAACCTATATGTGTTTCCCACACTCTTGCCACAGTCACATTGGGCAAGGTTCAGACTGTCCTGCAAAAGGGCAGGGTGGTCCCACCCAGAACCCTGAATCATCAACAATCATATCAATCTTCCAGTTGAGCCTGGTGGTAGTTAAAATCTGGATAGTCCACAATTTCAGCCTCATCCCATGATATCATGACAAAACTGCCTGGTCTTTTGTGGCTTCTCAGGAGGGTCAGTGGGCCTGACTGGCTTATTTATGAATTGCTGATGCCTAATCAATTTTCTTCACTTTTCCAGCAACACAGAGGTGGGCACCATGGATCATACCAGATCTGCCTCCAGCTGACCTTGAGGGATCCGCTTGTCCTATCTGTGCCTCCTTTTACTGAACACACTTGTCTTTGGTCACTAGTCCCTTGGTCTTCTGGGGTGGTTCCCAGTTGGTCCAGCTGGCTCAGCATGACAGTCTGGCTAGTTGCAAATCCCAGCATGCTCAGTAATTCCCCTCATCCGGTATTGGGGCATTTTGGAGCAGCCTTAGCCTCAACCACCTGCCAGCTGTAAAAAACTATTGATCTGGACCATTAAAAACATTTTTACATTAATGTTTTATACAATTTTTGTTATAAGGGGAAAAAAGAGACAATATAGTAGATTAACATGGCATCAACCATACACAGAAGAAACTTCAACACAGAACAATTAACAATGGTACAATACATAGTTTTGCCAGTTGAGTACTAGAGAATATTATAAACAAACGCTGACATATTATAATCAGAAGGGGAATCAAAACACAATATATCTTTCCATAGGTCCACTTGAGCAGCTGGAGGTTGTAGTCATGGTGAGTGATTGTTAATATATTCAATAATTTTTGTCCAGTCTCGTCTCTTGTATCTGTTACCGTTTCTTATTGTATAGGAGAGTTTCTCCATTAGCCAAGAGTCCTACACTCTTTCCCACCAATTATCTATTGTTAGATCACCTGATTTCCAATATCTAGCTATTTCTAGACGTGCTGCTATGAAAGAAAAAAACAATTAAATTTCTGTATTTCAGGTTACTGTTAGCATTAACAGAAAAGGATAACATTAAAAGAGTAGGGAAGAAATGAATAATTTGATCTGTAATGTGAGATACAGTATCTGGTCTAGAACCTTTTCACATTGTGGCAATCAAGGCACATATGTTCATATGATCCCATAGCTCCACAGCCTCTCCAGCAGGATGATGGAACATTTTTAGTTATCCTGGAAAACTGGACTGGTGTTAAATACCATTTCAGAACCCCTTCTTTTGTAGCAGCTGGTCGTCATTTATATGGGGCAGAGGACCATATACCAGACCAAGCTGCATCTGATATCTCTAACTTGAAATCTGATTGCCAAGATTTTTGCACATAGCAGTGATTGTATATAATTGCAGCAGCTTTTTTTGTGGAGTCTCATCCATACAGAGAAGTTCTCAAAAGTTTGTGGTCTTAGAACTTCCCCCGAAAAGTTTAGAAATGATATGAAAGAGACAATTTGTTATACTTGACAATTTATTTTAGGGTGTCTATGGATTTGAGGGTTCCCTGAACAAATAGATCCTGCAGGTTTTCCATGAGTTAAATTGTGAGAAATTACTATTCATCTGAAACTGCGGAACTAAGGAAGGGTCTTATTGGACATTGATCTGGGGCATTTGTTCCAAATAATTAGGTTTTGTGACTTTTGCTAGCTTCTGTCTCATGTTTTGTGAGTATAGGTAAGCAGATTCCAATGAAGAAATTTCTTTGATTTCAGAGCTGACCATCTGGTGTTATAATTTTGTGAAATTAGGTTAGTAAATTGACTCATTTGGAAAGCTTCAAAATAGAGTGTTAAGTCAGGAATTGCCAAGCCACCGTATTTGCTGTCTAGTAGATTTAGGAAACCTGGGTCTTGTCTTATTGAAGATGAATTGATTTATCATTTTCTGCCAGTTTTAATTTAAAGGTAGGAAGGGGGCAAAGGTATGCTTTAGAACAGAAAAAGCAGTTGATGGGGTTAAAAACATTTTATCTACGGCAATGTGCCCCGCTAGTGAAAGCTTTGGTGACTGCCATGATTTCATTTTGTTTGCCATCCAAGAAGTAATGGAGTAGTAATTTCTTGGAATGAGTTGTGTTATTTCCTTAGTGAGCAAGATACCCATATATGTAAATTCAGACGGTTTCAATTGTAGATTAATCATTGAGTACCAATCATTTTGATTCAAAAGTGGTACTAATAATAATAATAATAACAACAATAATAATAATGTTTATTTATATACCGCTTTTCCAAATTAGATCAAAGCGGTGTACATTAAGACACATCATCAGGAATTTCTGGAAGTTTATTTGTAAGCCCAAGTATTTGCTAGACACTTCTATGGTTTGTATGAGTGATGTGAAAGATATTTCTGGATTTTCCAAAAATAAAAGGATATCATCTGCATAAAGGGCAAGTTCATGATAATGGCCATTAACATGAAGGCCAATTATGATAGGATAAGATTGGATTGGATTTGGTTTGGTTTGCTAGAAGTTCTGTCATTAAGGGAAATAAAAGGGGCAATAACAGGCAACCCTGTCTGGTGTCTCTATGGTTTGAATGGTACCAAGTCCCTGCCATTAACTAAAACTGTTGCTTCTGAGTGATAGATTAAATTTGATAGACTACATTAATGAATTCCTTACTAAAATTCATTTCTTGGAGAACTCTGAAAAGATACCGCCATTTCACTCTGTCAAACACTTTTAATGCATCGCGAGATAAGAGAGCTAGTGGTGTCTTAGACATGATGGAATGACGTGTGATATTTAGAACTCTGTGGATTGAGTTGGTCATATGTCTTCCCGGCATGAAGCCTACCAGATCTGGGTCTATGTATTCATATTACAATGCAAGATAAAAGACTCTTAAGAAATGTTAAACTAGGGCAGGAGTAAAAAAAAAGCAGTAAAAAAAAAAAAGGAGGGATGGTGATTTATACTTCTGTAAATTTAGAAACCAGAGAGATTTTCAATTACCCTAAAGGGCATTACATAGGACTTGAAATTAAAAATGAAGGACAAAAAGTGCTATTAGTGCGTAATATTATTATTATTATTAACCTTTATTTATAAAGCGCTATGAAAGGGCATATTATCAGGAAATATATCAGATATTACCAAAATGTGTGTAAGATGACTTAATGATAGGCGACTGGAATGGAGTCAACTAAAAATAAATTTTTGGGAAAGATTAAATTAAAAAATCAAGGAAAACACCACAAAAACGTCTTTAAGATTATGGAGGACTTCTCTCTTCTTAATGTATGGTGACATAAAAATGAATCAGTAAAGGAATATACTTTCTTCTCAGACCACCACAAGTCTGTTTCTTGAATAGATTTGAGTCTAATTTCAAAAAAATTGTCATACTTTACCACAAAAACAGATATATTATCAAGAGTATTTTCAGACCTGGGAGCTAAAGTCCAAAATCTCTTAAAGAGCACAGTTTGGAAACCAATGTTTTAGACAAACAAAGAAAGGCAAAGAAAGAATATTCATGGTGTTTAAATGAAAACTTGTTACAAAATAAGGAAATAAAGGAAGAAGAAAAAAAAATCTCACATGTTACTTTCAAGAAAATGTTCATAAATGTTCACGGCTACAGTTTGGGATCCTGGAAAAGCTGTTTTGAGAGGTTTTGTCATACAAAACATGCTTTTTGTTTTGCTGCTCTGGCAATGAGATGAGGATTCTTGTGGTTAAATTTGTAATAATAGGATTTTGTATAAAAAAGTGAAGTCTGGATTTTCCTAGTGTCTAGTGCATCTAGATCTGATTTTTTTCTGGAGAAGTTGGGCTTATATCTTTGGATCAGGTAAGCTTTTATGAATTTGAGACAACTGTGTTATTTCTTGAATTATTGTTTGCTTTTTAGTTCTCTTATTGTTTTACTCCATATATAATGAAAGTAGTGTTTTAGATATAAAAAATAGTAAATCCTTGAGTAAGAGGGGTATATGTGTGCGAGAAAAAGGTGTAGTCCTTCATTTGGGGGTGTAGGACTCTCCATGGGTTAATTAGATCTGACTCAGAAATTAAAGTTGCTAATGAAGAGTGGCTCAGTTTGTTTTGTTTTTCCATCTCCTCCAGTTATGATTTCCCGCAATGCTTTCTCATTCAGGGTTTTGAGGAAAAAATGCATGAAATTATGCTCATTAGCATTTGGGGAGTAAAAAGTGCCAAAGGTGTGAGTGGTTTCCTTCCTAAGTTTCCCTGCAGCATAATATATTGTCCACAGGAATCTCTTTGTATATTCTTAACTGAAAGTGGCATGATTTGTCAAGTAATATTGCTACACCTCTAGATTTGTTTGAGTCACCTGTTGTGTACTGCTGATTAAATAGAGATGTAGGGAGGATAGGATTACTGCCTTTGCAGTGAGACTCCTGTAAAAATATAATTGTTGGCTTGAGTTGCTTTAAATATTGAGTAACTTGTGCTTGCTTAACCTAAACCTTTGACATTTTTATTGACATTGACATGTTTATCAAACCATTTCCTGTATTGCTATGTACTGTACTGTATATGTATTATCCTACTTGAGAGTATGTATTTTCTCTGGATGAAGATTAACCATCCATTATGAAGCCAAGCCCTCCCTCCAGTCCATCTGCCTTGGTCCAGACCTTGGAGATAGAGAGGAACTGCTGGACCTCTTACCCTTTCCCTCCACAACTCCCTTCTCCTTCTGTGTCATGTCTTTTTAGGTTGTAAGCCTGAGGGCAGGGATCCGTCTAACTAAAAAGATTGCATGTACAGCGCTGTGTAAATTTACAGCGCTTCATAAATAAAGGTTAATAATAAATAATAATAATAATAATAAATGAAACAACTTTAAATTTATCCAGAGACAAGGTAGAGGAGTTGAGAGTGAGTTTGGGACCAGAGGAAGGCTATATGATATGTTAGAAATTTACCAGATCTTTTCCTATTTACCTGGTCCCCCTATTTCCAAGTAGGTAGGTAGTATTGGCTACCAAGGAAAGATATCTTATTTCATCATACTATGAAATTAAGAACATTAACAAAACTAAACAATTGAGAACCATATAAGTACCAAGAGAAAGAGAGTCTGGGAAGTTACCCAGCTCCCAATCAGATAAGAAACGCTAATCTCTTCTGTGGGGTTGCAGGGGGACTGTGAGGATCATAATACAACAGTAGATGGGAGGGAGACTGGATCTCAAACACTGTGTAGGCAACTTCAAAAGAGTACATATATTGGGGCAACAAGATACAAGACTGGCAAGTTAGGCAAAACAACATTACAAAATAAAATATATGATCACCATTAAAGGAGCCTTTAGCGATTTCCTGTGTTGGTAATCTGATCCAGAGAGTGATGGCAATCTTGTGCCGAGATGGTGGTTTAGATCAAGGGATGAGAATTGTACTTGAGATATGAGTCAGGGTATCACGCTCTGGTTTGATGAGTAGTAGGTAGAGTGCAGGGGCCACAATTTGGAGTCTGGGAGGTTCAAAATTCAGCCAAACCTCACCATTCAGCTACCAGACCTGGAGTTATGGCAAAGGCTTTTAGGGTTGTAGAAAAGCAGCTCCTCATAGCAAGGTCTAACTGACAAAGACATTAGCAGATGGCGATCTGGTGGAACAGAAAACAGTTCCCTGCAGCACCAGGTTAAAGGCCGGACCTAGACTGAAGAAGAAGAACTGCCAAAATGGCACAATGAATTTCAGTTACTCATGAGTATCAAAATAAAGATGCTCAGTTCAGGATGTGGATTCTTTTCCTTTCTTGTATTCTTTTCTCCATTTGATTATATGCCATTTTGAGATCTCTTCTGTTTATAGCCATTCTATTAGAGGAAGTAATTTCTTCTTGCATTTCTCCCTTTAACTCACAGGGGATATTGATGTAAATAGCTTCACAGACATGCAGCATTTGTTCACTAGATGTTGCAGACATGATTGTCTCACCTTGAATAATGATCAGTTTAAATGGGAATCCCCACTTGCTTTTCACACCTGCTTGTTGTAGTAGGGTTGAGAATAATTTGAAGGCATGCCTCTTTTGCAGGGTTTCAGAGGAGAGATCTTGAAATACTTGTATCTTGCAGCCTTGGTAAGTGAGATCAAAGATGCCATTGAGGTTGGATAATACTTGCACTTCCGTCTGATAGTGGGCAAATCAAATAATGATGTTCTGTGCAAAAGTATTTGATCTGTGATACAAGGTTAAGGACCTATGTGACCTTTCAATATCAGATGGCTTAAGGTTCAAGTCTGGGCAGGCTTGATCCAATTAGTCAAGAACAACAGTAAGTTATCTCGTTCTCCATGTTCCATACACTCTTAAATGTATGTTCAGGTATTTTTCTTGATTTTCTAGGATTTCTACCTTGTTTTGGAGGTAATCATTTACCTGCTCTAATAATTCTGTCTTCATGGAAGTCCCCTGTTTGGAAGAGGCTGCATGTTGCTGTCTCATTCTGTAGCATGTATATGCCTGGTAAGCACTGATGACTGTTCACGTCTAGAGTGTCAAATGCAAGAGCCCAGTCGGTATCTGAGATCTCTTACCAGGTTCTGCAGAAGCTTCTTCTCTAAAAGGTTTAGGAAAAGGTAGATCGAAAATCGTAGAATGTGGTCTCCTTGTGAGTCCCTCTAGTCCAATCACACCTGTCAGGTGTGAGTGTCACTCGCAATAAGTGTGTGATTCTTCTGGTAAGTGAAGGTTTGTGATGTTCCCAAGTCACAATGGGGTAAGATGCCCAAAATTGGATTGGATCTGTGAAGCGTTTTGTTTTCGTTGCATCAGATGTGGCTGTGTTTGAGATGCAATCTGTGGCCAGAATTAAACCTCAATTGGAAAGAAAAGATGTTGTTGAGATCCAGTTTCTGGCTCTTTCTGTTATTAGCATCACTGCATGTCTGTTGGCTAGCCGATGCCCCCTATAAAAACAGTGCTATCGAAAGTTGCTCCAGTTTTATTAGTTTCCATTCAACACTCTGAGATAATACAGTCTTGCCAAGGTTGTCGTACTCATCACTCCTAAATATCTCGCTGTCCTCTAACTCCCTGGCTGGGAGCTGGCGATTGGCAGCGGTAGTTGATGAGCACCATAATCAAAGCCACGGATAACCATCTCTTCAGGCCTTCATGTAGATGTTGTGAAAAGTGTAGGGGATAGCAGTGGACTTTGTAGAACCTTCACAGGCTTAAGGGCCAAAGGGCGTGAATGAGCATCCCCCGTCCCCATTCTGCTGCAATGATATTCAGACCAAGAAAGACGTAGGATCAATGCAAAACAAGGCCCCAATATCAGCTAATGACCCAGAATGATACCAAGATGGTATCAAATGCACTGAAAGATCCAGGGAGACCAACTCCCAGTGTAAGTGTCATCCATGTAAGGGAATCAAGGTTGTGTCTGTTATCGTAAACCAGAGCTTGAAGGCAGATTGGATAGTGTGTCAAGGGGTTTAATCTGTTTCATCACAATCACTACAACTATATTCCGTTGGCCAGTCCCTCTGGTGGCTTTTAATTAGTTAGGATGGACATGGAGTAAAATGTTCCCCCTTTCTAGATGTTTTATGTTCAACATGTGTTGTTTGTTACCGTTCATTTGGTTGTTTCCACCTTATGGATAGGGCTTGTAATTATTTAGCGTATGCTCAAAATCGTCTTGTGCTAATTGTGGCTTAAAACATGAACCCTTGTTGGCAGTACAGTTTTGTGATAACAGTTTAAATGCTCTGGTTATTGTAGAAGCATGTAAAAATTGTTTCTATGAGTGAACATGCTTCAATCTTCCCCCCCCCCACACCCCCGAATTTGAGTAGTGAAGGCAACTGATTCTGGGTGACAGCAGTTGACAGACGGTCGTGAATAAGTCATGTTAACAGGTACAATAGTGGATGAGAAAATTAATCTCACAGACCCAGCGTTTGGGATTTCACCATACAGTTTCCTAACAGAAGAGGGTTGGATTAGTATACTAACTTTCATAGCACTGTGACCATCAAGTACTGGTTTTTTTTAATAACACAATAATAGAGAAAGATGAGGCAAGGGAGAGAGCTTGAGAAGTGTATATATGTGCGAATGGACAGACATAGGAGAAGAAGAACTGATATCTCTAAAAAGAGTGAGCATAGTGAGGGCATGTGAAGATCTAACTTTACTGTCGAACTTGAACCTTGAGATTCACAGCCAAGACATGTGGTCTACTAAAATGGCATAATTGTTACATAATGGATGGAACAGGATTTGTTTCTAAATACGCAGAATGGTGAGAAAGATTCATAATGGCTTCTTGGCAGCAAAATCTATTTCTGCTGACCCCAAGCTTTGTCCTCAATTTCAGTAGTGTTAACTTGAAGCAGTTGGAGATGATGTTTATTGATAAGGTGTGCCTCTCCCAGTGATTACTTGTGAGATCCACATGGTAACCTTCCTACCACTTGTGTGGCACTGCTTAGAGTGATTTTGAGGAAAAGCTGTCTTAGGAAGTCTCATGGGATGTTATACAGAAGAAGGAGAGGCTGAACAGTGACGTGAAGATGAAAGCTGCGATTGGAACTAGTCACTAGGGGAGAAAGGCAAGAGTATCAAGTGCGATCAGAGAGAAGGAATGCTAAATGGCTGTCCCTCGCTAGAAGTCTAATGTTAATTACCATGTGGGTGTGCCGCCGGCAAGCAGCAGCGCCGCAACCCTGCCAGTTTCTGGGGAAGTGGCAGCAGCACAGCAGAGCACTGCAAGCCACGCCAGCAAGCACGGGGAAGTGGGCAGCAGTGGGAAGGAAAGAGTAAAGGTAAAGCAGGACAGGAAGGAAAGGGAAGGAAGGAAAAAGAATGTGAGAAGAGAAGGAAGGGAAAGGAAAGAGCGTAGGAAGGGAAGGAAGGAATGGGAAGAGCTGCTGGCAATCAGCGACGACTGCATGGAAGGCAGTGCGAAGGCATGGGAGACCCAGGAGGAGGTAGGAGGATGACATTGGATGATTTTTGTTTTTTTAAAAAAAGAATAATCAAAGGAAATTGAGAATGCTACAGTGGTGCCGTCTGGGTTACTGAAATGTGATATTCGGTTCCCCGCCGCATTTCGTAACCCGAAAAGCAATTCGCAAGCCGAAATGCCATAAAGTCCGCTAATTGGGGAAAAGGCCTACGGATTTCGTGCGAAAAAGTCCGAAAAAAGAAAAGCACCAGAAAATTATTTTTCGTAACCCGAAAAAAAAACAATTCGTTAAACCGAACCCGGAACAAGATTATTTACTATGGGATTTTTTCGTATCGCCGGAAATTGTCGTAGACCTGGGTATTTCGTAGTCCCTGGGTACCATGTATTGGTTCAATTAGTTGTCTATTGCAAAGAAGAAGAAGAACAGGAATATATTTTGATCTTTTGTGTCAACTTATTGGGCACACTTCAAGAATCGATTCTTGTTCAGAACCAGAGGAGAAGGAGAGAAGAGAGCTTGGGCAAGCCATTTTGAAGTGGCGAGTGTTTGGATATTTTTTTAAAAAACTCTGGGAAGAGTGTGCTTGTTGTGCTGAGGGGGTGGGAAGGGAGCTTGCTGTGAGTCACATCTGTGAGTCACTAGTGGGGTGGAGCAAGCAAGACTAGTTTTTTAATAGTAACTCCTCCAGAGACCCCGATGTTTAGGCACAGTTTCCTGCCAAGAGAGTAGAAGGAGAGAAGGAACGTGGGCACCCATTTTGGTGTGAGTGGTGATTGTTTGAATTTTTTTTTTAAACTGCAGGGAGAGTGTGTGCGTGTGTGCTGAGGGGTGGGGCTTGGTTTTCTGCTGCTCCGAGAGAACAGGGACCCGGAACAATGGGATGCAAAGCTACAGGTAAAGAGAGATTTGCCACCTGCAAGCATTGAGGAGGAACGTTCCTGACAGTAAGGGATGTTCGACAGAGTGGAAATGCACTCCTAGGAGGAAGTGAGTATGAGTCTCCCTTCCGTTGGAGTCTTTTAAAAACAGAGGCTGGATGGTCCATCTGTCCCCCCCAGGGATGCTTGGGATTGAGAATTATCTTGCATGGCAGGGGTTATGGACTGGATGGCCTTTGTGGTCTCTTCCAACTCTAACGATTCGTATGATTGCTGTTGATGTCTGTCCAAAAAAACCTATTTTGGAAGAGTAAGTGTCAGAAAACGCCCAGTTTAGTTGTGGGTTTGCCTGTGGCTTCCACCTCTTCCCCTGAATCGATCAATGAGGATCGTTAGTGGTTTCAAATGGAATGAAGAGGTGTTTGGCCCTGGAATCCCGCTTTGGAGCAAAACTGCAGAAGGAAATGAGTCCCTAAGTGGATTTAAATGGAGAGGTTTTTCCATGGGGAAAGCCAAAGCGCGTTTCCAAAATGGAGCAAGAGTGAGGGATGCCATAACCACCCGGCGGCCCCCGTGACAATCACGCTTGTTGAGAGGCCCTCATGGTCACGTTGGCCCGGTTTGTTGGGGGGGGGCCCCACGCCTTGTTCCCGGGTTTCGGGGTCGGGCTCCTCCGCGCGAACGGCTGTGCGCCACTCTCACCCAACCTGGCTGCACTGGCTGATAGCCTAGAGAGCAGCTCTTTAAAACATCGTGCCCCGTCAAGAGCTATTATGATACGCAAGTGAGCGCCACTTGGTATGATATAATCCGAGTCAGGAAGCTTACATTTCCAGGTTACAGTGAGCAAAGAAAAAAAGGCCATAAATCGTTCATGTTTCACTGGGAGTGTGAATTGCCTCATCGTGTTTAAAATGGTAAACGCGCCGTCAGTTATTCTTGTAATTCGTTATCAGCAAGGATCGTTTTTGAGGCCCTAAACACCTGTACTTGTAATATGGCTAAATTTATCCCGAAAGCTTAGGCCAATGGGAAAGAAGGCAATCAGCCCTCAAGCTTGGGTTGGTTTTTCAATGGGCTTGGTAAAGGAAGAGGTTTTTGCATTGCTTGTAAATAGGAAGGGCCATTTGAGGTAGCAAAGGCTGCAGAAATAAATAAATAAATAAATAGAATAATAATAAGATATAATAGTTTTTATTTATAGACCGCTAATTCCCATGATGATCATAGCTGGGGGGGAGTGTATTTTGTTTTGGGGTCAGTAAAAATTGTAATACAATATAAAAGTGCAAGGTGACAGTTAAAGGAGGAGGGGGCCTCTGTCCTTCAGGCAGTCCCCTGAGTGGAGCTGGGTCTGCCTGAGTCGCTTCCCTCTGAGGCCGAGATGACAGTTTAAGGAGGGAGGAGCCTGTTCCTTACAGGCAGTCCCTGGAATGTTTGCTGAGGGTCTGGCCTGATCGCTCCCTGCTGAGGCAAAGGTGATAGTTAAGGAGGGAGGGAGCCGTCATTTCCTTCAAGCAGTCACTGATGTTGCTGGGTCCTGCCTGATCCGCTCCCTCTGAGGCCGAAGATGACAGTTGAAGGAGGGAGGGGCCCTCTTTCCTTCAGGCAGTCCCCCTGATGGAGCTGGGTCGTGCCTGATCGCTCCCTCTGAGGGCCGAGAATGACAGTTAAGGAGGGAGAGGGGCCTCTTCCTGTCAGGCAGTACCCTGATTGTTGCTGGGTCTTGCCATGATCGCATCCCTCGCTGAGGCCAGACGATGACAGTTAAGGAAGGGAAGGGGCCAAGGTACAAGGGTAGCCCGAAGTGAAGACTCCCCCCTTAAACATCCATGGCTCAGTGCTATATAGGAATCTTGTGGGGAAGTGTAAGTTTCTTGTTGCACAAGAGCTCTTTTTGACAAAAGGAGCCTGAGATAATATCCACAGAGGAGGCATTGCCTGGGGCTGCGGTGGAAGAGAGGAGGTTGCTCCGGATGGTCCCTGGGCAACTTCCAGTTGGCTCCCTCCTCCGCCGATCCTCATCCTCCGTCCTACTCTCAGAGCTCATTCACCACGTACCCAGGCTTTTCTCTCTCATCCCCCCCCCACGCCCCCCAGCTGCACGTTATGACAACCACTTTAACTGCCAAAGGCTCAATGCTCTGGAATTCGGGTGTCGAGAGGCCATTTGGCCTTCTCTCTGTCAGAGAGACTGCTGGTGCCAAATAGACGTACGAATTCCCAGGATTCCCCAGCAAGGAGCAGGTCTCAAACTGACAGGTTTTACTCAGTGATGGATGCACCTGGGGAGGAATTCGGCACTGCTAGCATGTTCAACTAAGTTGTTAGGAGAGTTTTATGGGACTTCCCTGTCAAGTTTATTTTATTATAGCGTCTGGGGAACCACAAGTGTACTGACAATTGCCAGTCATTCCCCAGCACTAACCCAGGACATGTTAAGTCGACTCGTCAAACTGGATTGATTTCCTTCCTCAGTGTGGATGCAGCTTTGGTGAGGCAACTCAGGTGGGCATTCGCACCAGCATTGTTTATTTCTAGCAAGTGGTAATGTTAGACCAGAGGTACAAGGTGACCAGTAGCAGATCCTCCGTCAGTTTTCCAGGACATGTCCTCCATTTGGATCATGGCTAAGAAGGCATGGATTTATAATTACATGGGTGTTTTTAGCTTTTATTTTTGGCCATGTCCTACATTTTTTGCTTGAGTGCCCTACATTTTGGGGTGAGGGCATTGGTCACCTTGGTCAGATAGCTTTCCAGGGGTTTAACTGCCATTCTGCTGTGGTGCTGGAACAGACCACCATTCCCAGAATTCCATAGCATTCAGCTGAGGCAGTTAAAGTGGTCTCAAACCAGATGATTTCTCCAGTGTAGATGCAGCCCAAGCCTTTTGCCTCTCTTATGTCTGAGATTTCAAAGCCCAGCCCTGGCACCACAACAAACTACAAATCCCAGGATTCCATAGGATGGAGTGATGAGAGTGAAAGCAGTGTGGCAGCAGCCTAAGTTTGCTTAATGCAGTTCTTAACATGGTGCACCTCTTGCCTACAGAGTCTCCCAGGCCCCAGCGGGGCCCTAGAGTCCTCGAGGGGCTTGGGAGAGGCTGTCTCCCAGGCCCAGCGAGGCCTTGGAGAAGGTTTAAAAATGTAGGACCTTTTTTTTGGTTAATTTCCTGGCCAGGAAATTTTAAAAAAATGTCCTACATTTAAAGCCTTGTCCTACATTTTTTCCCAGTTTTGAGATCCCCCGGGATGGCAACCCTAAGCAAGAGGAAAGTAAGTGGATTTAAATGGAGAGGTTTTTCCATGGGAAGCCAGGGCTTGCAAAACGGAGCAAGAGAGAAGCAAGTGGATTTAAATGGGGAGTTTTTCCATAGAAGCAAAAGCTTGCAAAACAGACTGGAAGGGGAAGGAATTGGGAAGGCTTGTTTGTTTTAGGACCTTTCTAAGCACTACTGATATATTGACCCTTATATAAGTCTACCCAAGATTTTAGGAGCCATTTTGGGGCATAAATTTATTGAGTTATAGTCGAGTATATACAATATTTATTTATTTATTTATTTATTTATTTATTAATTATATTTATTTGTATCCCGCTCTTTTCCCAGGACTGAGACTCAGAGCGGCTTCACAGCATTAAAAACAGGACAATTAAAAACATTTAAAAAGTACATTAAAAAGGAATTAAAATATTATGGTATTCAAACAGATAATTATTAAAAGAATAATACATATTTTAAAAAGATAAAACTAGTATATGATGTATATTTAAAATAAATTAATAAATTGCATTTCAACTAGATAAGATTCCAGATTTATTTTTTAAAAAATAATTACTATGCATTTATGCACATATTCATGTGAAAATAATTTTTTAAATGGTCCAATATTAGCAACAGGAGTAGCCATTGTTTCATTAAGTAGTTTCATTAAGGTCTGCTTCCTCAAACCTTTCTCAAAGGTGCTACTAGATCTCTCTACATACTGACTCTACAGACTAAGACGGCTATATCTTTTAATTCTTTTTATAATGCAAGTGTGAAATGCAAGGAGCTTTAAGATCTTCCAAGAGAATGCTGATCACTTACACCAGGGGTAGAAATCATGCAGCCATCCAAATTTTTCTGAATTACAACTCTTCATCAGCCCTGTCCAGAACATCTAGTGGTGACGGCTGCTGTGATTTGTTATTCCCAAATTTCTGGAAGTTCATATGATCCATACCTTGATTTACACGTTTAGGTAGGCAGTTTAAAAAAGTGAACTAAACATGAAAAAAAACGTATGTCAGGCATATATCTGAGAACTGCACATTTGTTCCTCAAAAATGATGCCAAGGTGCCTGCAATGCTGCAGTAGCAAATGTGTGAGTCAAATTGGCTGTGTTCTGGCATGTTATTGTTGTTGTTGTTAATTGCCGTCAAATTGGCTTTGATTTATAGTGTCTCTCTGAATGAGAGAATGCCAAGACAACCTGTCGTCAGCAGCACTGAAAACTCAGGGCTGGAGCTTACTTGGATATTCAGACATGATGTTTATTGATAGCACTATGGAAATAAGCTTCATTAAGGGGCAAAACAGATCAGCAGTAAGGGCAGGGTTGGTGGCAGTGGCAGTGGCATTGAGATGCTGCATGCTCTGATGCCACCCCCACACCTCTGGGAAGCTGCACAGCTAACCACATGTGTGGCGGCTATCATGGTATTTTGGCAGCGTGGCCTTTGCATGCGCTGTGCCACCAAAAGGCTGAAAAGTCACTGCAGCAGTGGCGAGAGCACCCTTTTTCTGCCCCCAAAAGGAGAAGCATTTTGCTGCTTTTTTTGAACCTGAAAAACATTGGATCGAGGCCATGGCATGCAGTTGCTGCTGCCGCAATCAGACCCTCAAAGGGGCAGCGTGACACCATCCCTTTAGAGTCATCTGTTTTGGCCCTAAGTGTGCATGTGATGAGAAAACTTCTAAAATTGTCTCTGTATTCCCATCCTGTACTTCTGTATTTGGAAACAAGTCCCATTGGATTTAATAGGGCTTGCAAACAGAATTTGGGTTCTGTAGGCAAGGTACCTTTGATGGTTCCCCATGACTTGAAAGAAGTTGGTCTGATCCAAAGCTTAGTAACAAAATGTGCAATCTGTTGTATTTGTTTATGTTGTGTTTATTTCTATATATATGTCTTTCCATAAAAATCCAAAAGCAGGGATTTTTTTTGTCATGGATTCTATGCAGCTCCCCACCAATTTTAAGTGGCGGCATTCCACACCATCTTCTGAGTTCTTTATCAAGGCTTCTCTCTTCAAGCAGGCCATTAGGTCTGTCGCTCTTACAACAACCATGTCAACTGCTTCTGTCTGCAAATTGCCCTGGGTCCTATCGATCCTCTTAGGCATCCAGAACTAAGTCCAAGACCCCCCCCCCAAACATACCCCAGGAGATCACTGTCACTTTGACATGGTGTACTGCCCCACTCAGGGCTAGTCTACATTAGGGGCAAAAGTAAGAATGGACCTCTGCCTATCTTGACCCTGCACCTGCCCTGGAGCCACCCCACATACCTTTTTCTCTACAGGGATGTCAGATAGATCGTCTTCACTACCTGACTATCCCTGCAGAGTTTCCTGGGTCCGCTGCCCTCACTCCTGTCCCTGCCACCTACGCTGCCATCACCACCCAGTGCCATCTTCAAACTACCTGGGCCAGTTCCCAGCGCAAACGATGAGGTTTTTCCTTCCTCCTCCTTTGGCAGTGCTGGGAAGGGAGGAGGAGGAAAAAACCCTCACTATTTGGGCCTAGAATTGGCCCAGATATTGAAAGCAGATAGGGCCATGCAGTCAGCGACAAGGGTGAACATTGTGAGGCCTTATCACCCCAGATTTGCGGGCAGGTCCTTTTTTTAAAAAGAACCTGATGATGTGTACCTCTCTTCAGAGGTGCAGAGGCTATTTCTAAGATTACAGAGTGCAGGGGCACTGGTTGCAACAGGAGTCAAACCAATCTGCTGGAATTAATGACTGTCATCAAGTTGTGCCAAGATTTCCCAACTCTGCTCAAGGGGAAAAAGTTCAGGTAGTAACACCATAATGTGATGTTCAACAACCAGGCTGAGACAAAATCTCTGAGATGTCTTTACCTCATTTAATACTGTGAAAACGGTTAATCAAGCACTGGGTATTCTTGATAGTGATTCATCTCAGATCTGTACAGGTGGGAGCTCCATCCCAGTCTTTTGCTCTTTTGCCATTGGAGTTGTCCTCAAGTCGATAACTTCACTTCCCAGATCACCAACAGATCTGTCTCTATGCTGCAGCAGAGTAGACACAGAATTTGTCTACAGGACGGGAGCCACAAGGAGGTGTGTTTATTTTCTGATGGATGGACTCTTTCCTATATCCTATATCTGCATACAAAAGGTGTCCAAGATCAGGAGAGAACACACAAATTGCATCCTGATAACACCCTGGTGGCTTAGACAGGGCTGGTTTCTGCTACTCCTCCACATGTCCTGGGAGACAGCCTGGAGGATATGAATCCACAAGCACAGGACAGAATTGCCCAAATTCTAGCCAGTGCTTGCAGACCCTTGACCAGGCACTCTTATGAAAGCAAATGTAAAGCTTTCTGTGCTTATGTGCTCCAACATGATTTTGACCTTAAACACTGCATGCTCTCTCACGTAGACTTCTTGATCTCACTCCACAAGAAGGGGTTATCTTGCTCTTCCATCAAGGTCTACCTCAGGGGTTCCCAACCTGGGGGTGGCGACTCCTTTGGGGGTCGCCAGGTTGATTCTCACCCTTCTTCCTCCTCCAAGCGGCCAGGCGTCCTCTGGCCAGCTGCCACCGCCTCCTCCATTTGGTTGCCGCCACCATCAGTAAGCTGCCACCTCCCCTTCTCCTCCCCTCTTCTTCCTTCATGTGGCTATCGTGCAGGGCTGTCAGAAGTCCCACCCCTTCTTCCAGCTGGTGGCCTCCCTGATTGGTTGGGAGGCCGGGAAGGGGTGGGACTTCCAGCTGCTCCAGAGAACAGGACCTGGAACAATGGATGCAAGCTTGTCGTCTCTTCCAACTCTATGATTCTATATAGAGGGTGGGCGGAACTACCACCAAAAAGTCTTCCCTACTGATTCCAGTAGGATGCGGAAATGCTGCGCAGGTGCAGAATAACCCATTTGTGTGGGTTCGCAGATGACCACTTGAAGAACTACAGTTACAGGTAAGTAACCTGTCCTTTTGTATTAAGAGAGAATGTAAATTATCATTTGCAGTTGAAAGCAATAAAGAAGTGAGTTACCTTTTCCTATGCTCCTTACAACATTGAATTCAGATTAATGTATGCAGATTAAGTCTGGTTTAAGGGAAAATGCATATATAATTTAATTTACATATATTACCTCCTTAGTTTCATTAACAATTTAAGATTCTCTTACATTTGGAACCTTTCAGGCTTTTTTTTTTCTGATTGAGCTGCTCAGTCCCTTGAGTTGGTCCAATTATTTATTCAGTATAAAATTATATTTGTACCATTTTTAGAGGTTTATTCCAATTTACTTTTACTTAACTAATAAATAGCAGATGTGGAAAATTCTGCAAGCAGTTTTAAGGAGTATGTTGAGGTGTCCTCTGGCTAAATAGGACATCACATCTACAAAGTCTCCATAATTTTCTTTTCAGTGAAAAAGACTACAGACAACAACAACAACAACAACAAAGGGTCAATATTCATAATCTAAGACTTTAAAATATGTGATAAAAAAGAGAAAAAAGAGAAGAGGAAAAGATAATGATAAAAGTTATAAATTAACACTCCAATAAAATATATTGGAGAAATTTTGGTGATGCAGGTTTCCTGTCATAGTTAGCCCTTTTCTGATTATTTCATTTACATACTGCCCCAAAAACAATTGAATTAGAATACCTTTCTTTTGTTGTTGGCTATAGTTTTGGGATTTAGCTGAGGACAAAAAGCATCAAAACTAAAGGTCACTTCTCACATAGTTTTTTGTGTTTCTTTCGGGCTATGTGGCCATGTTCTAGAAGAGTTTCTTCCTGACGTTTTACCAGCATCTGTGGCTGGCATCTTCATTCTCTGTTAATGAAGTTAAAAAACCTGGCTAGAGAATGCAAATAGGTGGTCCATATGGTCCCTTCCAGTTCTGTAATTTTGTAAACTTGTGCTTGAACTTTAGACTTCTAAGACAATTGCACATATTTCATATAACTGCATTATTATTTCATACAAATTTCTTCCATCACATAGCACCATAGAGTTGGAAAAGACCACAAATGCTGTCTAGACCAGTCTTCTGCCATGCACACGGGTAAAGCATGCCTGAAAAATGGCTGTATAACCTTGGCTTAAAGATGTCCAATGGAGGGGAGTCCAGCTCTTATTGTGAAGAAGTTTTTTATAATATTTAGGTGAAATCTTTTATTTTCATTTTTGTCATTTGAATCCATTTGTTCATGATTTAGAGAGGCAGAAATTGATCTTACTCTATTCTCTACACAACATTCCTCCAGGTATTTAAATATGGCTATCATAAAGAATCATAGCAAAGATTTAGGCGGGGTACAGACCGCCCAAAAAGGGCGGTCTGCCGGCGCCTTGTTTTGCTGCGCGAGGAAGCTGCAGGGGACAAACCGCGCAGCTTCCTTTCATAGCCATAATGATGCTGCAGTGCGCCAGAGGCGCACTCGCGATGTCATTATGGTGCTGTGAGTTGCGGATGCTAAACGTCCATCGCATCAAAATGGCGGCGCTCATCTGTACAGGGCGCCGCCATTTTGACGACCTCGTCACGTGCGAGGGGCATCTGGAAGCGTCGCCCCTCGCACATGATGAGGGCGCCCTATAACGCCCGTCTGTCCAGCGTCCTAGTTATAATTGATTTTAGAGAAACAGGAAGGGAAGAGTAGCATTATATGTCAAATTTAAGGTCCAACAAATTCCTCAGTTGCCTTGCTCACAATTTAATTGTCCAACAGGTGGAAGACGCAACAAGGGCATTAGTTATTTTAGATTAGATCTTAACCAACAGTGAAGATCTTGTTAATGGGGGTGGGGTGGGAGTGATCATGTTCTCCCGGAGTTTGTTATGCAGTGGAAAGGAGAAGCCAAGCATAGTCAGACATGCATACTGGCAGCAATTCTATGGTCAGGGATACTAATAGAGAAGAAGGTTCATGAGGGATGGGAGTTTTCTTAAAAGTGAAATACTAAGGCACAATTCTGAAGAGTTCTAAAGAGGAGGAAAAATGGGAGATGTTTAAAGAAACCAAGGAGGTGTCTAAAGAAGTTCTTTAAACTGAGTTAAGCTTATAGTGCGCCCGCTCCATACGTGGATGCACCATAAAGTGGAAGCCGTGCTGCAATACACTGAATGGTGTGTGCGTGCTCCGTACCACCAGAAGCACAAGCCCACGTATTTGCCTTACGTGGGGGGGGGGGGGAAGGGTCCGGAACAGATCCTCACGTAAGGCAAGGCTCCACTGTATAAAGGGACTAATCTTACATCCTCTCAGACTGTTTCAACCAAGACATCCAAGGTTGATCTGAATTACTCTGTCTTGGGGGCACTATTGTAACAGACCTCTGACATCTTGGAACAGCTCTGCTGTGTGACTACTTGCAGATGCAATAGTGGCAAAAAAGAATAGTTTCTTGGTTACTTGTACTGCCAAATTGACTCTGCTCCATGTTCAGCCAGACTTGCACCTGCCAGTGCCACTGTAGTCCCCATGCTATTTGTTTAAATATTTCTGGTGGCACCACTCCATGAGGGAGAATACTCAGGAATGATCATGTTTGTTGCCTTGGCTGTTTCCCCATTCCCAAGTGATTCAACAGAATCATCTGCCCACGTGAAAGGAAAATCCCCCAGACCTATTGGAAATCCATCATGATTCATCAGCCTCAGCCTACCACTTGCCCTCCTCCAATCTGTAGGGACTTCTCTTGTTCTCCAAGATGATCCACAGTGGCCCTGAGAGCTTCTAGTACTCTGGGATGTAGTCCATCAGGGATGTAGTCAATCTGGCCATCTGACCACAAGTTGAACATGGGTCAACAGTACAATGTGGCAGCTAAAAAGGCCAATGTGATTTTAGGCTGCATCAATAGAAGTATAGTGTCTAGATCAAGGGAAGTAATAGTGCCACTCTATTCTGCTTTGGTCAGGCCCCACCTGGAATACTGTGTCCAGTTCTGGGCACCACAATTCAAAAAGGACATTGAGAAACTGGAGCGTGTCCAAAGGAGAGTGACTAAAATGGTGAAGGGTCTTGAAACCATGCCCTATGAGGAACAACTCAGGGAGCTGGGGATGTTTAGTCTGGAGAAGAGAAGGTTAAGAGGTGATATGATAGCCCTGTTTAAATATTTGAAGGGATGTCATATTGAGGAGGGAGCAAGCTGGTTTTCTGCTGCTCCAGAGAACAGGACACAGAACAATGGATGCAAACTACAGGAACAGAGATTCCACCTCAACATTAGGAGAAACTTCCTGACAGTAAGAGCTGTTTGACAGTGGAACACACTTCCCTGGAGAGTGGTGGAGTCTCCCTCCTTACAGGTTTTTAAACAGAGGCTGGATGGCCATCTGTTGGGGATGCTTTGACTGAGAGTTCCTGCATGGAAGAATGGGGTTGGACTGGATGGCCCTTGTGGTCTCTTCCAACTCTATGATTCTATGATTTCATTTAGAGTAGCTAGATATTCTTGTATTATCGATTTACCTTTTCTGGGCTCAAGTGCATGACTGATTACATTTGGCTGCCTCTTTCTTCTCTATAAAAAATTCCAGGAGAACATGGTCACTTCCAACCCAAGGGTCTGAATGCCTTTACTTTGTGGACCTTTCCGTCCCTGTTGGTTAGGTTCAGATTTGAAATAGTTGATCTCCTTGTTGCCACATCCATGTTATGGACAATTAAATTGTCCATTAAATTATCCACTAGGAAGTTTCCAACCAATGTCAGGGTGGTTGAAGTATCTTTTAACTACAATACCTCATAGTACTTTGCAGTATGTGGAAGTAAGTATCTTGCAGTATAATCTGCTCCTGTGTGGATCAGAAGGAAATGGTAATGATTAGTGGACTTGATGTATCCTGTCATCCTCTTTTTTACAGCATGGATCTTGGTGTCAACATACTTTTAAAGACATCATATCAGGTCTATACACCACTGCTTCTGTTGTTTTCTGCTGGGGGTGATCCCAGCCAATCACCATTGCTGTCTTATGGGCAGCATGTGTTCAAAGAGATTGATTCTCCCAAGAGAGTTGGCTACAGGGAAGTCCATCCAGTCTAGCTCATGTATAGGTAATCCAAGAAGATGAAAGGAGGTACAGAGCTAAGGTTTCAGCTGGTCCAACTTTTTTATTCAAAGCTTGTAGTCCTGATAACCAAAGCCAAAAGGGGCTGCCATAAGGAGTCATTAAATATAGCCAGTCCAGAGGTCAAATATACTGGAAGCATATGAATTCTCTGAACCTTTCACCTTGTGGCTTGGAGAATATCCCCCTGGAGGCCCTATATGGCCTGGGTCTCAGTTCCTTACGGGAACGCATCTCCCTATATAATCCGCCCCACACTCTTAGAACAATGAGGAAGAATTTGCTAGAGCTAACAACAACTAAATTTACTTCAACTTCCCAAAGAGCGTTCAGTATAGCTGCCCCATGATTGTGGAATGGTCTCCCGAAAGAGCTCCGTTCTTACCACCTCCCTGGAAACCTTCAGAAGGGCAGTTAAGACGGAGTTCTTCCGGTGAGCATACCCACCTGATCTCCTGTGAAATATTGATCTACTTCCCTGTACAGGATGAGAGCATTCTGCCCTGCCATTGCTTGTGAAACTCTGTTTTTTATTGTTATGTTAATTGCTATTTTTCCATTTTATGAACTTGCTGCTCACCTTTGTTAAGTACTATGGGCTTAATGTTTGGGCCAAAACTCTTATTTCTTTTGGCTTATCTGTGCTTCTTTTCTCATGAGCATATCAATCAATCAATAGTATATTAGGGTCGTAGACCAGCATAGCCAAAGTAACAGATTTTACCATAAAATACATAGGATATATGAGTCCTATAAAACAGAGTGGCGTAAAATGCAATACAATAAAATCTTAAAATTTAAAATTCTTTAAATTCTTTAAAATTCTTAAAATTCCCTTTTAGTAATAGTAGTGCTAATCCTAATTGTGAATAACCCCGCATATAAATGAAAGTGCTTTATCTAAGTCCATGTGAAAATCCCACTCCTTTGCAACTCACACAGCTAGCTAGTTCTTTATTGCTGTTCTCTACTGGTGGTTTATCAGCTGCCTATGAGTTGCAATGGCAGATGCACAAAATCTATTGACCTTATTAGTAATTTGTGTGTCCTAGTTTGTGAGCATTAAAAAAATAAGATAAAATGCTTCCTGGGATGTTTTGAATAATGTGTGTAATTAGAGCAAGACATATCCCATGATAAAAAGAGCAGTGTAGAAGAATATGGTTGGGGTTGTCTACTGCCCCATTAGCACAAGGACAATGCATTCATAATACAGAGTTCTTATATTTTCTTTCCAGTACAGCAGATGGTAAAGGCTTGAATGGTAATTGAATTGTGCTGGAGTAAGAGCTTTCCTGTATTATTATTAATTTAATACGATAATTGGGATGAGCAAAACATTTTGTAATAATTTCTAATGGGATATTTGGCAATTGAGCTCAGGTGATTTTGTAGCTATGTGTCTCTTATTCATTGTTTGATGGCAGATTTGGAGTTGCTATCAAGACATTAAGTATGAACCTGTATGTTAGAAGTTCTTGTATAATTCATGTTTCCATGCAGATTGAAAGCTGTCAAGTTAGCATTAACGAAGCCAGCCAGGTTGGGCAAAAAATAGGTTTTAGCCAGTTGTTATTAGCTGCCTTCGAGTCAATCGATATTATGTAATCTTTTGGTGATGGAATAAATCAGTAGCCAAGATACGCAGCTGAATACTGTATTGTCGAAATTTCTTTTTTGCAGAGGCAGCCATGGGTATCTAAAAATAATAAAATGAAATTTGATACAGATGCAGACTACTTTTATGGGGCAGTCCGTCCACTGGGGAAGCACAGTCACTTCTCTGTTCACTCTACTTCTCTGTGTACCATTTTCTTTTCTGTTTTCTTTTCTCAGTATCTTCTTCAGTTCTCACTAGTCTCAGGCTGTGGCTCCCCTTTTACACAGTTTTAACCAGTGGCCCCTGCGGAATATCCTGGGGGGGTGTCCCAGGGGGTCATATGGCCCCCAGTTGAGAAACACTGTTCTAAAGCACAAACTCACCTTCTGCTGTTGCTCCCAGAGGACACTTGTTGAACGTATCACTTCTTTGGCTTCAAATTTTCAATGAAGAGAAGATTTGTTCTATATAGGAACATTCAGTTCTGTGAGCGCCACCTTCAGATAGGATAGACTCTGGCCTGTTACAGACTGCCAAAATCAAGCTGCTTCGGGTCTCTTTGGAGGTTGCTCTTTAAATGATGCATGGGTCCTAAGAGTCCAGAGGTCGCGCCAAAGCCACACTCCCATTCCTAAGCTGGAGTGCAGCTTTGGTGCAGCTTCCGGATTCTTAGGACGCATGCAGCATTTAAACAGCATACCTCCAAAGAGACCCGAAGCAGCTTTATTTTGGCAGTCTGTAACAGGCCACAGGTTTACTAGCTTAGTGAGAACTGAGTCTGACATATATTGTGTAGTTTTTGTCCTGAACAGTACTTTAACCTTTTATTTTCTGCCAATTTTCTCTTTTGGAAACCTCCAGGAAAATCTTTGTTTAAAATGCAAAGGTCATTTACTCTCCTGTGACCCACATCCTTGTCTTAGTGTTTTTTTGTTTTCTCTTTTGCAGAACTTGGAATTAATCAGGGCAACTGCGAACACATGTATAGTTTCTATTTTCTGAACATACATGGGATCCATAGGTTTTTGACCATCAAGACTGCCCATTTGCTTGTCCAGGACTTAGTTGTTTCATGCCTGGACTATTGTAATAGTTTAC
Source organism: Sceloporus undulatus (assembly GCF_019175285.1). Classification (NCBI taxonomy): domain Eukaryota; kingdom Metazoa; phylum Chordata; class Lepidosauria; order Squamata; family Phrynosomatidae; genus Sceloporus; species Sceloporus undulatus. The sequence continues at coordinate 226,578,543 of NC_056523.1, forward strand.
TGGCAGGTTTACCGTCCCTCTCCTTTATTCCTCTGGTTTTAATCCAAAACAGTGCTGATCGGGTTGTCTTAAATCTCCTGGTATATAAGACCCTGTACTTTAACCTGCCCCAGTGTGTGGCAGCTCATTTAGCATGGTTGTACCACCTAGGAATTTAAGCTCTACAGTCAAAGGATTATTGGCAGTTTCATTAACACGTATCAAGGCTGCGAGCCTGTCAGAATCTGGCTTAGTGTTTCTGGAACAGTCTTCCTTTGCACCTCTGGCTGGAGGAGGATCTTACTCGCTTTTGTAAAAGGCTGAAGACCTTCCTCTTCGATTTGCCAGATTGCCGAGTTGCTGAATGTGCCTAAGGTTGCTGAGATGGGTAGTGACTGATAAGGAGGTTGTTTTTGTATATTAGCATATTATTATAGTATTTTAGTATTTTATAGTCTCATGTTTTATCATCTGTTTTGATTATATATGTTTGATTTTTTTTCCATTTGGTGAAAAGGGTGTTATAAATGAACGTTGTTGTTGTTGTTGTTAGTTGATTAAATCACCACTTTATTCCTATATTATGTTTTCCTAGTGATTTCATCAAACTTTCTATATGCCCTAGTTAATGCTGAAGTTAAAAATGATCTTTAGTGAATTGTGTTGTTATAATTTGCTAGAATTCATTAGTTTTTTCCTCCTTTTGCTTCTTCCTCCGCCACATGCAGGAAACAGAAAGGCTTCCTTGGGAAGTATTAGGATTGTATGGAAGGAATTGTAAGAGACCACAAAGGCCATCCAGGCAGGAGGTTGGACTGGATGGCCCTTGTGGTCTCTTCCAACTCTACGATTCAATGATTCTGTGACATATCTTCATTGTCAGGTGTATTAATCTTCCAGTCCTCTTTGGGGGGAAAAAGGAAGGAGAGGGAGAGAGAACTTTCTGGTGCTGATCTGTGGCCCCATAAAGACAGGCCAAAATAAAGCTGCTTTGGGTCACTTTGGAGGTATGCTGTTTAAATGATGCATGCATCCTAAGAGTCTGGAAGCTGAGCCAAAGTTACGATCCAGTCCTAAGGACTGGCGCAGCTTTCAGACTCTTAGTACGCATGCATCATTGAAACATCATACCTCCAAAGTGACCCGAAGCAGCTTTATTTTGGCCTGTCTGTATGGGGCCTCTGATAGCTGGTTTTGGAAAAGAGGAATAGCTGTCTGGGAAAGAATTAAAAAAGAACAGAAAAAAATGTTTTGGAAAAGAATGGGGATGGAGAGAATGATTTGTTTGATTAGCAGAAATGCGGGCCTTTTTAGAATGTTTGGTTTGATCTGCACTGCAGAAATAATCCAGTTTGACACCATTGTAACTGCCATGGCTTAATGACATGGAATTCTGGATTTGTAGTTTTGAGAGATGTTTAGCCGACTCTGGCAGAGAGCTCTGGTGGCACAACAAATTACAAATCCCAGAATGTCACAGCATTGAGCTATGGCAGTTAAAGTAGTATAAATCTGCATTGTTTCTGCTGTATAGATACAGCCTCTGTATGGAATGGGGATGTATGAAAGGAAAGTGATTGAAGTTTTTATGGCAAAGGGGTACTATCTTCAGTAAATTCTCTCCTTTTATTGATTATATTATGGACTAATCACTATTTTGTATTACAGTATAATGTACTACAGGTTGAGTCTCCCTTATTCAAAATTCTTGAGCTCAGAAGTGCTTTGGAGTTTGGACTTATTTTGGATTTTGGAATATCTAAGATATCATAGAGATGGGATCTAATTTTAAACACCAAATTCATTTATGTTTATATCCACCTTACACACACAATCTGAAGGCAGTTTTATACAGTATTTTTAATAATTATGAAACACGGTTTGTGCACGTTGAATCATCAGAAAGTATAGGTGTCACTATCTCAACTATCCATGATTTTTTTTGCGGGGGGGGGGGCAGATTTCAGATAAGGGACACCCTACCTGTAATATTTTTATATTATTAAGGGTGAGCTGTGACTAGGATTTTTCGTTGTGGTCTCAGTGACTCACACATTAGGGTTTTTCTGTCTGCGCGGAGACTCTTCAGAAGTTTGAAAGCTGAGCAGATTGGTAACCCCACTCATTCCTGTGTACTGAGCATGCCCAATCCCACCAATCTAGCTCCACCTTCAGTTCTCTTTTGTCTGCTTCCAAGAGTAACTGGGCACTCTCTTTTTCTGCCTCTTATGCCATCTACTTCTCTTTTTAAATTTTATGTCTCCTCTAGTTATAAAGTACAATAGTACTCACAGATGGACACTCTCAGTGTCTTTTTTGTCTGGGAAAGAGCCACGTTGTCGAGTGCTGTTCAGTCTGCCATTCTTTTACAATGCAGACTCTTTGGAATAGGGCTCACTGTCTCAAAGTTTTTTGTTGGGAGCAGTCCTCTTGTTCCCATATCAAAATTATCAAGGATACTGAAGATTTTGAGGATTACACAACCTTCGTCAACACCGACAGCCTCAGTACCAACAGCCTCAGTACCGTTGGCCTTGGTATCACCTCGAGCCGCTATGAATTCTACCCCTTCGGTAGCGACCCTTGCTGTCTCCTCTCCCTCCTTACAAGAGGTGTCTTCGGCTTCTTAGCCAACGAAGCCAAATGGCATTGAGCACAGCTGGAGCCTACTTGACGTGCATGAAATTCAGGCTTCTACAGAACTGGTTCCTGTCGGTGTTCAACCACCTCTCTAACTGACAGTCCAAGAGCTTAACCCTTCCAGCACAACTATGGGGCTTGCTCCATTGATGGACCATCCCTTGGAAAGTTCTGGGAGGGATGCTATTCCATTTCCCACAGCTCTCAAGGATGGTCACCATGGCAGGTCCCCATGTTCAGGGCCAGTGGGTTCCCACCAAGGCTCAGATGCACATCAGTGCCCTAGAACTGCTGGCTGTCATCAGGGCTTTCAGAACTTTCGAGAACTACCTCAATCACAAGGTGGTCCAAATTGTCACAGACAATACCATCGTTATCTGTTACATTAACAAATAAGGCGGCACTCATTCTTGGCCTCTTGTCCATCCCGCAGTGCAACTGTGGAGATGGTGCAACATCCGCTTCATCCATCCTGTAGCAGTCCATCTGGCAGGAAAGGACAACATCTTAGCGGACTCTCTGAGCCATGACAGGACTCTCTGACACAAGTGGACTCTGTCACCCAAGGCATTCAGATTCATCACTTCTCGTTGGAGGAGTCCTCAAGTAGACCTCTTAGCCTCTCCAGAGAATGCGAAGTGCCCACTTTTCTGCACCAGAGTAGGCACAGACCAGAACTCTCGGGGATGCTTTCCTTGATTGGTTGCTCCGTTTCATCTTTCTCCCACTTTCACTAGTGATGAGGGTAGTGGTCAAGCTATTGGAGGACAGGCCAAATGCGATCCTTGTGGCTCCATACTGACTGAGACAGCCTTGTTTTGCCCACCTATTACACCTGTGCAAGGGCTGTTATCTCAGGCTCCCAGGATGGTTGAATCCTGCCAGTCTACTCAGCTTTTGAACCTCTGAAAGAGCAGGTGTAAAACCCTAATCTGTAAGGGCACAAATGACCACTTGAAGAACCACAGTTACAGGTAAGCAGCCTGTTCTTCCACTTCTGAAAGATATTCCACTTCTTAAAATCTAGGTAACTTAACTTGCAAACTATGAAAATACAGTTGTCCCTCCATTTTCACGGGGGCTTTATTCCGGACCCCCCCCCCAGGAAAATGGAAATTCGCACATTTTCCTGCCCCACTGGTGTTCATGAGCACATGTTCCATGGGCATGCGCCATTTTAACCCTCCCCACTTGCCAATCTGTGAAGGACCGAGACTGTGGACTCAAAGTTTGTGAAAATGGAGAGAGGATTGTATTCTAATTATGTAAACAATGTACATTATAATTATGCAAATTCAGCACATTAATGATTGCTTTATTTATTCCACTATGTTTATCCTTCAGATCGTTTTAAGAGTTACAACTGATCTGACAGAAACAGTACAGACCAATGTTTGAAGTGCGGGACTTCTCTGCTTGGTCATGGAATTTATCATGTGACCTCTCACCAAACCTACCTTTGTTGTTGTTTTGTGCATCCAAGTAATTTTTGACTTACGATGACCCTAAGGCAAACCTATCATAAGGTTTTCTTGGCAAGTTTCTTCAGAAGGGGTTTGCTGTTGCCTCTGAAGTTGAGAGAGTGTGACCTGCCCAGTGTTTTTTTTTTTTTAATGCTCAAATGGGGAATTTTACAGTTTGCTTTTGATACATGTGACTAATACATTTGCTGTTTTGGAAATTTACTCATGCAGCATGATGCACCCCTCTTTTCCAAATGTAGTGCAAAAATTAATCAAACAAACAAACAAATATAAAAACCCTTTGGAAAATTGAGTTCACAGATGCATTTTAAGAATCTCCCCCATGCTTCCCCTTTGTAATTAACAGAACATGACATTTAACAAAGGAACATTTTATATTAATATGCAGGCATTTGAACTCTTACCATCATGTCCATGACTAAAATCTGTAAAACCTGAAAGGTGACTGAAACTATTAATGACATTTTCATTAGTCCTCTTCCTCAAGGTATAATCCAGTGGTGGCTACTCAGAAGCAAGTCCATTGAGTTGAATAAGTGGAGCACATTCACTTTGGAAGTAATCCTGATTGAAAGTAGTAACATTTCCCTTAAAGTAGACATATCTAGGCTTGATTAAAGGATTCTTCTCTTACTGCTAGATTAGCAGGAGTCACTTGGTGTGTGCACATAGAGTAACTCCTATCAAACCCAATAAATTTTGCTTCAGAGTAGACCTATTTAGGATTGGTATATTTAGTCATTTGTTCATTCTGGAGGGAGGAAGGCAAGACAGTGTCACGGACCAGATCCTGAAGCATCCATTTTTGTCTACCTCCTCTCCTCAAGGATTAAGTGTTTTCAGGATCCCCCTCCCCTTAAGTCCCTGTGTGCTTCCTGCCAGCTCCACTCCCCTTCCCTGGTTGATACTCCCCGTCCAAAATCAAAACCACCATCCCATACATTAAGCCATATGAATTGGAGACAACACAATATATTTACTTATAATGTGCAGAAAAGTGGATACTGTATTTTGCAATTACAACTCTTTTCTTGTTCTTCTTTTTCTTGTTCTCCTTTTTCTTCTTCTCCTTCTTCCCCTCACTCAACCCTCCTGTCTCAGCTGAGCTCTGCCTAAAATTAAACCTGCCTTTATTCATTTTTTAAAACCCCTCCCCATCTCCAGAAAGTCCATCTGGAGAGAGAGAGAGAGAAGGCCAAAAAACAGACCCCCTCAGCCTCCCCGCCCATCAAAAATTTAAAGCTGTGATTGTTGGGGGCCCTTCCAGCTGATCCCTGTTCTATTGCTGGCAAGAGTAGCCAAAGAGCTTCAAGTGTTAAAAGGGCTTTCTTGTATCACCTGGCTTTTCTTTTCATTGTCTTGCTCTCTGTCCCTGCAGAGAAGACTAAAAGGAGGGGAGTAGTAATAATAATAATAATAATAATAATAATAATTTATATTCTGCTTAATCACTTGGAATCCAAGCGGTTACAAGAACAAAACAAGATACAGTTACAGGGAGGGTAGACTTAGTTTCAGTACAAGGACTGGAGACAGATGTGTCTGACAAAATGCAGCTGGGAACAAAGGAGGAACCCAGGATCTGCTGCTTCAAACATGCCCAGCTGACCAGGACATTTTTAGACCCGCCAATCTACGATTTCCCCAGTTTTCTAGGACAAGCCTAGCTGCAATAAACCTCTTTGCAGTTCTTTTGGGGAAATGTTTTCTTCAAACCTATCCCCTCCTCTTCTTTCTACCTTGGCTTCTCTCACCCTTCCTCAGCCATTCTGCAGTTTATCTCATTCCTTCTCCTCTTCCCCTTTTAATTATACAGTTAGGATAAGAGTGGGTACATGGAAGACTGGGCTAGTTAGATACATTCAAGAATCCACCACCTTAACCCTCTAGTACTGCTTATTGCCCTTGTGAGCGGGACTACAGAAAATAAGACTGCAGGGGAAAATTGAAATATTTGAGTTTGTGTGCGGTCTGCTGGGAAATTTGGGCAGAAATTCCCCCCTTGCATGAGGATCCTCACAGCCTGGATAAACCCCAGAAAGTAGAGGGGGTTCTGAGGGCACTCAGGACAGGTAAGGTTGGTTTAGTTTTAGTCTTCAGTTTGTTTTTAGTTGTGGGTTTTTTTTTTTTTAGCTTTTAATGTTTAGCTTTTAACCACCTTTCACTAGCATAAGCCTGTCTATTCCCTAGGGTCTATCCAGGTTGAAAGAGAATCAGCAGGGCATTATTTTCAAGAGGGCTTGACCCCATGAGCTCTTTGTAATAGGAAAAATTGTGTAAGATACTGCTTCTGAACATGTGTAGAGTATCCCTACAGTTCTCCTGTCTACAGCTATACTTATTCACATTTTTTGGAAGTTAGGGGAGAAGGGAGGCACTGTCTTGGAAATTTGTAGAAAGAATATGAGGGCCTGTACCTGTCACCTTAGAAATTTCATATCGGATCCTATCCTCTGACATTTAGGATCACTGCAGACCTCAAAAGTAGCATATCCAGCATAGCATCCCTAACCATGTAAGTAGGAAAAATCCATCAGTGATACCTATTGGCCAACTGAAATGCACAATATATACTTGTTGCTAGCTTTCAAAGCTCTATGGGCTTCTTCATAAGGCAAGATGTTACAAACCAAACAGGAGGGAAAAAACAATTGGAGATGTTAGTCAGATGTCTGCATTTTTAGATTGTAAGCCTGAGGGCAGGGAACCTCCTAATTAAAAATAATAACTGTAAGCCGTTCTGATAGCCTTTAGGGCAGAAAGGCAGGGTATAAGTACTCTAATAAATGAATGAATGAATGAATGAATGTTGTTTCAGTCCTTAGTAAAGATGGTATATTAGGCATTTTTCCCTCCTGTTTGGTTTGTAACATCTTACCTGATAAAGAAGTCTATGGAGCTTTGAAAGCTTGCAACAAGTATATTGTGCATTTTGGTTGGCCAATGAAAGTATGGATTTTTGTTTGCATTTGTTAAATGGCCAACACAGCTACCCCTGCATGTTTCATGTAAGTAGGAATTAGGGCAAGGGAATCTGCAGAGCCTCATGTTTTGGAAGTGGGTAGTAAGATAAATGCAATGCAGTATGAATGAAAATATGATACTTGTGTCTAAATGTGTATGGTTTCCAGATCACTTCTGTACTATTTCTATTTCTCCAACAGTCAATACAAGAGTCATGGAAATGTGAAAGATAGGGATATCTGTTCATTGCTTCAGGGAGCAAAATGTTTGGAGTTGGCCTTTCCATAATGAAATCCTTTAATTGCACATGCATAGGTTTAGTAGTGATTTATTAAGAGAGAATTGAGATTATGCGGATGTCTTCTTACTGCCTGATATGCCTAAACTGATGAAAGACATGTCAGAGGCTATGTTATCTTTTCTCTGACTGGGGCTGTAAAATACTGGCATCCATACCAATGACCACTTGAGTGCAGCAACATGGGAATTAATGCTGTCTATGAAAATACTAGCCAGTCTCAATTTCTCATCCTAATCATCCTGCAGGGCATATTCATGATTTGATGTTTGCTAGACAGGACCATAGGTGATCTGACGGTTGAGGGAATTTGACTTATTTGTTGTGGGAAGATTGGTACCTGGTAATGTTTTCATTTATTGGCTGCTTTTATTTCTCCAGGTATGGGGAGTCTGTTCAGTGAGCCTGTTCCCTTGGAGACTGATAGATCTAGTTACATACCTGACAGTATTCCTGGGGCTGTTTGCATTATTATGACCAGAGAATTTATTATGGCCAGTTATCTGCTCACACTGTGGATATAAAAACTGTGTATAACCCAAATATCTTTTCTGAGAATATGTTTAGAGATCTTTTCTGTGAAAACAAGGGAGTTTTCACTAGAGCTGTTGTGTGATAAAATGTATTAGATAATGGTTGGTGATAGCGGGAGAAACACAGTGTATGTGAGTTGTTCCTATAGCCTTAATGAGAATGAGAGATTTATACTTCTGGTGAATTATCATTCTAAGAAGGCTGAAGTAGCAGTTACCGTATATACTTGACTATAAGTTGACTTCATGTATAAGTCGAGGGCAAGTTTTGGGGCCAAAATTATGGATTTTGATATCACTCATGGATAGGTCGAGGGTAAAACTCATGGGCATTTAGCAAAGGATCTAAAGGATGAAGTAAAGAAAAACACTGTCAAAAACTTACAAAATTCCAGCAGACATAGCTCTTTGTGCTCACTCTTAAGGCTGGATGGATGAGAGAGTAGAGGGGATCAGTGTTTCCAAGACTCATTATACTTTTCCCTTTCACCAGGGAATGTTTCCTTCTTTTTAATAACAGTTAAGATACAGTACTTTGACCCATGGATAAGTCGACTCAGGTTTTTTGGGTCAATTTTTTGACCTAAATTTCTAGACTTATACATGAGTATATACAGTTGATCATAGATCTCTATGGTTGAAACACTGGGAGACTGACATTGAGGATGAACTTGGAGAACATCACCTTCGAGTGAGTATTTGGATAAAAAGTTCTGGAGAGGGTTGTAGAGGAAAGAGAAGATAATAAGCAACTGCTTCTTACTGCACAAAAAAACCAGTTAGAAGACTTTTCAGAGGGGGAAAAATACTACTTTTGAGGAGGAAGGCAAAAGCAAAGTGAGGCCAGAAAATACAAGCAGCAATGAAACAGAAGTAGGTTCTAATTTAGGCAAGAGGGACAGTACAGCCAAGGAGAAGAGCAGGTCACTCCAACATTAGTCGCAGGCAACAGTAATAGTGCCACTCTTTTCTGCTTTGGTCAGGCCCCACCTGGAATACGGCGTTCAGTTCTCGGCACCACAATTAAAAAAGGATGTGGAGCTTGTCCAAAGGAGGGTGACTAAAATGATGAAGGGTCTGGAAACCATGCCCTATGATGAACACCTTAGGGAGCTGGGGGGTGTTTAGTCTGGAGAAGTGAAGGTTAAGAGCCTTGTTTAAATATTTGAAGGGATGTCATATTGAGGAGTGAACAAACTTGTTTTGGGCTGCTCCAGAGACTAGGACCTGGAACAATGGATGCAATCTCCAGGGAAAGAGATTCCACCTCAACATTAGGAAGAACTGCTGTTTGACAGTGGAACACACTCCCACAAAGAGTGGTGGAGTCTCCTTTCCTGGAGGTCTTTAAACAGAGGCTGGATGGCCATCTGTCAGGGATGCTTTGATTGAGAGTTCTTGCATGGCAGAATGAGTTTGGACTGGAGCGCACTTGTGGTCTCTTACAATTCTATGATTCTATGACTGATGAGGTCCATGCCTTCTCAGAAGAGGTCCTTTGGATGGATTTACATATAAAACAGCAAGACTTACAACCTTTGGATCCTGTATACCGTCAAATTCAGTCCCTCCTCCCTTTGCTGTTCAAGATCTGCCGGAAGTCTTGGTGGGCCCACTGATGCTCACTTTGACGGGTTACATCTGATTCACTAGTCCTTTGTTAGCTCTCCTTGAAGATCCACATTGTTGACCAAGGACACTATTGAGCCCATTCTAATTCATCCTATCCACCAGGGATTCTTTCCCCACTATTTTATGGAGCCTTACAGACAGACCAAAATAAAGCTGCTTTGGGTCACTTTGGAGATACAGTATGCTGTTTAAATGACACACACATCTTAAGAGGTCAGAAGCTGCACCAAAGCCTGGACTGGAGAGTGGCTTTGGCGCGGCTTCTAGTCTCTTAGGACACATGCATCATTTAAACAGCATACTTCCAAAGTGAGCCAAAGCAGCTTTATTTTGGCCTGTTTGTATGGGCTCTTATATGCAACAAAAATAATTTAGATTGCGTTAGATCTTGGACCTCAGAGCTTCACAGATGGTTCTGGATGGTTTTTTTTTCTTTAAATGAGTCTTTATTAAATTATTTTAACATATATACAATGTTGCATATATCCCATTCCCTACTCCCCCCTCCCCACTCCCACACGGCTTGAAAGAATTTAGGATCAATACACTGTTTACAATTAATACCTAACATTCAATATGTGGGATTTAATAACATTATTGACTTCATTGTACTCCGTATTCCCTTTAACTTTCTCAAGTAGGATTTCCCAAACCAAATTCCATGCTTCTGTTTTCCTTTCTCCAGTATATTTTAATCTTCTACCTCTAATATCAAACAACAGGTTATCTGGCAAATACTTATCTACCTTGATGAAGTTCCAATTTTTACTTTCTTTCCATCCTGATGCTATCACAGCCTGTGTTGCTTTTAATATATTCTTTATTGCTTTCTTTTTATTGTTCTTCAGTCTCTTATTCTTCAAATTTAAAGTCACACAATTATCTTTGCTCAAATGAACAGCCTTGCCTATAATTTTATTAATTTCTCTTATCACTTCACCCCAAAACGTCTGAACACATGGACAATCCCACCACATACGCATGCAAAAACCCTTGGACCCACCGCAGTGCCAACATTTAGCTGATAGATTTTTATTGAAAAGTGCTAATTGAGAAGGGGTCCTGTACCACTGCCCTATTAATTTCACCTGTTGCTCTTTTATTCTGGTCTGCTTGTTTTTTCTCTTAACCTCTTGTATCCACAATTGTATATCTTCACTTGTTAAATTTAGATCTCTTTCCCAAACTCCTTTCAAAATGTCTACGATTTTAAACTGATGCTCTAATATGACTCTATATATAAATCCAATAATACCTGTGCCTTATTTAGCATCTTTTTGAAGATCATCTCCAATGGTGTTACGTTATTTTCTTTCATATTTTTAGCTATATCCTTTAATAGTTTATTAATTCCAGTTGCATGGACCCAATACTTCTTTCCAATTAAATTGGTGAGTCTCTCCATTGTCCTCTTCATCAAACAGGTCACCTATAACTCTAATACTGTACCTTCTTTTTTATTTTCTTTAGTGTTCCCCCTAAGTCATCGTTATTGATTGTATTCAGACTTTCTATAGGAAACCATTTAAAGTTTCCATTTACCATTATGTTTTGCCATTTTTTCCAGATTTGTTTAAGTTATATTCAAGGGGCCAATCAGATTACCTTTATGCTTCTGTCCACTCAATCTAATTACTGAGCTGTGTTCCATTTTATTTATTGCCCACGTTATATGTGGGCGCGCTTTACGTGGCTTTCAACATATGCTGAAAGCCGCGCGGGGAGAAGGGGTGGCGCATCCTATAGGGACGAATGGCGTGTGCTGCTGCACCGCCCCATGCACGAGCCCCATGCATATAAATAGGGCTTGAGCATAGGGGGTATTTGCTTTATGCGAGGGAGTCCATAACAGATCCCCCGTGTAAAGTAAGGGCGGACTGTAATTAAATTTACTCCTGAATGTCTATATTTTGCCCCACTTAACTTTGGTTTGCTTAAATCAAAATTGAAATCTCCACCAATAAACAAGTCTCCTTCACTAAAGTGATCCAGTTTTGGGGGGGAAAAAACCTTCTCTGTAAATTTGCATTGGTTTGTATTCGATGCATAAATGCAGGCAAAGGTAACTTTCAGATTCATTAGATTCCCTTTAATAAATATATACCTCCCCTCTGTATCTTTTATTATTTTTTCCACCTGGAAGTTAATTCCTTCCCTTAATAACAACTCCTCTAGCTTTATTAGTTCCTCTGGATTCATACTGTTTATCCCAGTTAGCATAATTAAGAAGCTTGGATTTATTTTGTTTTTTATGCGTTTCCTGAATCATAAGGATGTCCACATTCTTGTCTCGTAAAAATTTATATAGTGTATATCTCTTGACAGGAGTACTCAAACCATTAACATTGAGAGAAAGGATATTAATTACCTTCATCTCAACCCATACCTTGTTTAATTTGAATTTCCAGCACCGACATCTTAAACTTCTTTTCAGCCATTATCCCCTTCCTCCTTGCAGTCTTTTGGTCCACCCCTCTCCCTGGAGGATGTACAGTACAAAAAATGCCTGCTACCATTGCTGGTGCTCTTGCTGGATTACATTCTTCCTGTTGCACCCCCTTCCAGTTTTCTAAACTTTACCTTTCATTTACTCTCCCTATTATTACAATATTCAGGACATGAATTCTGTCAATTCCTATACCCTTCACAGATGGTTCTGGATGGTATTGATTTCTTCTATTCTCCCATTACTGCAGGAATTAGATTAGTTCGCCATACTGTATCTCAACAACACGTATTTCCATGTTGGGATTCAAGAATCACATTGGCGATTCCTGTCCTTTGCTATTGGAAGAAGTGCCTTTCAATTTTGAGCCTTACCCTTTGGCCTCTCCACAGCTCCCAGAGTTTTCGTGAAGTGCATGGCTGTAAGGGTATTGTCATTTTTCTTTACATAGACGATTGGCTTTTTCTGGCAAATTCCCCTCAAAGGCTTTCTTGTCACATGGATTACGCGTTGTCTTTTCTTGCTTCCCTAGGCCTGATTGTCAGTCGGGAAAAATCCAATCACACTCCATCTCAAGAACAGAGGTTTATAGGGGATATGCCGGACTCGAAGATGAATTTTTACTAATCATAGTCATTTTTTTATTTGTCTCCTGACCACTTCCTGACTCTTTTATTGAGAGATTCTTGAAATTCTGGTAGATATATAATTAAATTGTCATTCCAATGTGTGGCGGCTATGAAAAATGTGAATTTGATGCAGAAATTAATTATGAAATGGAGTGAAGATAAAACTGTCAATGTCATAATGCAAATATATGGCACTTTTTGAGTTATAGGGTCCCAGTTATGGCTCTACTAAGGATAGATGGATGGTATACTTTCATTTTAGAAATACATTGGGTGAGGCAGAGAGAGGTGAGTACATGCTACAGCTACAACTGTAGATGCTACAATTTATGCTTACTAGATCTTGTCCAGCAGTTTGTTGGCCTTCCAGTCTCTGATTTTGTTGTGATTGGAATTGGTTGGATGATTTCTCCATTTATATTATGTTGTTTAGGATGTAAGGAGATTATCTGCTATGGATTTTGTCCTCGTAGTAGTTTAAAATGTTTGTAGTTTTTAGTAAAACACAGTTTGTGCCCTGTTTGAGCCTGCAATTGGTGATAATGGAATGTACTTCGTGGGTTTCTGTGTTCCCTAGGTAGAGATTAAGGAGTGATGCATTCGCTATAAGAGTGGTGGTTGTGGATGGGGAGAAAATGCTCAGTCCAGTTGCTCAGCCGGTCAGAATAGGGTGCTTATTAGACCCAATAATACAGTCCAATACCTTACGTCATGTGGTAATTTTTTCTACCTTAAGTCACTTGGTAATTTTTAAAGTCCTATAAATGAGTCCTACTCATTTACCTCAGTTTTAATTAAAACAAACACATTGGTATAGAAAACGGATGAAATATTATTTTGTTGAGAAAATTCTGAAATACTGTACATGCACAGTTAAACAAATGAACTACAATACAAGGGATATTTATTTACCTGAGGTTACTAGTTTAGAAATTCATACCCCATCCTTCCCCCAGGAATAGTATTCAAAGCTGCTAACAATGAAAAACTCTCAGTTGAAAACATAATAAATAAATGACTTTGTATTTACTTTCCCATTTACTTGTTAAATGATATCTCTATAGAAATGTTTATACAAACGAAATGTTTAAATACTTAATTTTGTAAATTTTGGTCGATTCATGGTGTGCATGAGATTTAATAGGCAGGCTGCCACTCTTTATTTATATTTGTAATATTTGAATGCTTTAATCTTAAATTAATAACCACCCACTTTGACACCTTTCATTTCATCTTCCTATCTAATGGTCTTTAGCAGGACAACTAAGGATAAAATGAATTCCAGTGGAGACAGAGGGCAACCCTGCCATGTCCTTTTTTCCAATATGATTTTCTGTGGCAGGTTGCCATTAATGAATATTCTGGCATACTTTTCTCAATATATTGCTGTGATCCAACTTTGAAAATTCTCCAATTTCATTTGTTCTAGTACTTTAAACAAGAATATCCAATTTATATTATTGAAGGCTTTCTCTCCATCTATAAAGGCCAAGGCTCCTTATAAAGGCCAATACAGTGGTACCTCGGGATACGAAATACCCAGGTTACGAAATTTTCGGGATACGAAAAAATCCCATAGGAAAACATTGTTCCGGGTTACGAATGTTTTTTCGGGTTACGAAAAAACTTTTGGTGCTTTTTTCGGCTTTTTCGCACGGAATCGCGGCTTTTCCCCATTAGCGCCTATGGCAATTCGGCTTACGAAGGCTTTTCGGGTTACGAACGGTGCCACGGAACGAATTAATTTCGTAACCCGAGGCACCACTGTACTCTTTTTTCTTCATAGTACTTAATAAAGCCCAATACAACTGTAATGTTACTTCACATTTGTCTTCCCTCTATCTTTTTTATTGTTTTTTTGTTTTTTCCAGTGAGCTGTGCCTTCTCGTGATATGTCTGAAGTACGACAGCCTCAGTTCTGTCATCTTGGTTTCCAGGGAAATTTCTGGCTTGATCTACTCTAGGACCCATTTGTTTGTCTTTTTGATTGTCTGTGGGATCCTCAGCATTCTTCTCCAGTACCACATCATCTTTCTTAACTGTCCTACTCTCACTTCTATATGTTGTCATTATTTTGGTTTTCTTTATGTTCAACAGTAAGCCTGCCTTTGCACTTTCTTCCTTAATCTTCCTTAGCAGTTCCAGGCCTGTGAGGTTTTCTACTGGTACAGTGGTGCCTCGGGTTACGAAATTAATTCGTTCCGCGGCCGCTTTCGTAACCCGAAAAGCCTTCGTAAGCCGAATTGCCATAGGCGCTAATGGGGAAAAGCCGCGATTCCGTGCGAAAAAGCCGAAAAAAGCACCAAAAGTTTTTTCGTAACCCGAAAAAACATTCGTAACCCAGAACAATGATTCCCTATGGGATTTTTTCGTATCCCGAAAATTTCGTAACCCGGTCATTTCGTATCCCGAGGCACCAGTGTATAGTGTTGTCTGAGTATCTTAGATTGTTGCTATCCCTTCTTCCCTGTTTCACTAATCCTCCTACTATGTCCAAGCCTGCTTTTCTTACAATATGTTCTGTGTATAAGTTGACCAGGTAAGGTGATAAGATGCAACCTTTTCTGACCCCTTTGCCAATTGGAAACCATTCTGTTTCTCCATGCTTTGTTCTGACAGTAGCCTCTTGTCGTGAGTATAGATTCCTTATCAGGACTATCAGATGTATTGGCACTCCCATGTCTTTAAGAACGTTCCATAGCCCTTCACGATCTATGCAGTCAAAGACTTTGGTTTAGTCTATAAAGCACATGCTCATTTTCTTTTGGAATTCCCCGGTGAGCTCCGTTAGCCCACATATGTTTGCAATGTGGTCCCTAGTGCCTCTTCCTTTCCTGAACCCTGGTTGGATCTATCTATGGGATTTCTCTCTCCTTGTACCCTTTATAGTTTATGTTGCAGAATTTTGAGCATAATTTTGCTTGCATTAGCACTATGGTTCTATAGTTGCTGCAGTCTTTTGTGTCTCCTTTTTTGTGGATGGGTATGTATATCTGTTGGCCATTGTTTTGTTTTCCATAAATATGTTGACATATGTTAGTTATCACTATAGCTGACAACGTGGATTACAGCAGTTCGGCTAGAATATCATCTGTTGCAAAATGCAGTACTCACATTCTCAAGTCTGCAATGTTGTTCTTCTCATTCACTGCAGTTAGCCCTTTCTGGTCCAGCTGGTTGTATTGGAATAAAGGCTATAGAAACTATTAACTGTGAGATATAGTTGCAAAATGAAATTTGCTGTGGAGGGAAGTTGCAAATCAAACTGTAACACAAAGTTGGAGAAAAGGCCACAACTTTATTATGTATAGCTGCTGACGTGTCACTTGCCAATTGTCGATATCAGGTGCCCCTTAATCTGTTCCAAGTCTGATCCATGATGACAACAAGGGTGGCACTGAAGGGCAGAGGGGACAAAGATGAGACCCCTCTGCAGCTGGCTGTCAGTATTCCTGGCTGGCGCAATCCCTGCATCCTACTTTTAAAAAAAGATCCAGATTTTAAATTTGAATTAAACCTACACTGAGATGATGCTTATTGTCTGGCCATTCCCACCGGAAGTCTAATCCTCCTGTTAAAAGGGTGCAAACCCTAGCTGCTCCTTTTGCATCCATCTCAATGCTTCCATGCCCCCTTAAAGTTTATTGTAACTCTTGGAACACTCCATTCTTCATCCTGTCTACCTCAAGACACCTTTAAAACCTGCTTAAGGTACAGGTGGGCACTAGCCCTGTGCTGTTTTAGTCTAACTCTGTAGTGGTGCAAGCATCTAAGCCTCACAAACAGCACTCTTGACTTTCTGATGCAGAGAGTCGAAAGCTGGACAGTATGACCTGAATATCTTATGCCTCTGTGGTGCTTTTGTTGCGCATTACAAATTATGAAGCCAGTATGGGGGTTTACCAGCAATTTCTTTTGGAAAGCATGCCCTCCTTTTTTGACTGGCTACAGGAAAATGACAGAATATTTGGCCAGGAAGATCTCCAAATATGGTTCTTACGTGGCATGACTAGTTTTCCTGCATTTCTCAATAATCTAAGAGATGCAGACAACACTGTACTATTAGCAGAAAACTTTGGAGACCTAGAACAACTACTGAGAAAAGTCAAGGAAGAAAGTACAAAGGCAGGCTTACTGTTGAACATAAAGAAAACAAAAATAATAGCCACGGAGGATCTTCAGAAGTTCAGTCTAGACAGTGAGGAAACAGAAATACAGTGGACCCTTGTTATATGCTGGGGTTTGTTTCCAAGATCCCCCGTGTATAACAAAATCCATGTATGCTCCAGTCTCATTAAATATAATGACATAGCAAAATGATGTCCCTTACAAAAAAATGGAAAATCAAGGTTTGATATTGGAAATTTATATTTTTTTTGAACATTTTCAAACGGTGTATGCTTAAATCTGTGCATAAAAAATCCGTGTATAAGAAGGGCCGACTGTAGTAAAAGAGTTCCTATACCTGAGATCAAACATAGATCAGAACGGGGGCTTCAGTCAAGAAATCAGAAGAAGACTAAGAATGGGGAGGGTAGCTATGAAAGAACTAGAAAAGGCCGTAAAGAGTAAAGATATACAAGTAAGCACGAAAATCAGAATTGTACAAGCAGTTGTATTCCCCATGATCATGTATGGGTGTGAGAGCTGGATAGTTAAGAAAATGGACAAAAAGAAAATAAATTCATTTGAGATGTGGTGTTGGAGAAGAGTGTTGACAGCAAAAAGAGCAAATAGGTGGGTCCTAGAGCAGATCAAGCCTGAAATTTACCTGGAGGCAAAGAAGACTAAACTGAGGCTGTCACACTTTGGTCTTTAAATGGAATGCAGTTGTTCTGTAGATTCAGGGAAAAAATTATTCTACAAAACATCTTTTAAAAATCCTTTTTTAAAAAATTACAGGAATATATGTTCTATCTATCTATCTGTCGGTCTGTCTATCTATCTATCTATCTATCTATCTATCTATCTATCTATGTGATATATTATCTCAGATAGACGTTAATTTGTTTTGAGAAGAACCCAAAGGGCTAACTGTCAGAACAAGCTTTTGAGCAAGTCTGAAGGCAGTTAAGCCTTTGCGGATGCATAAGATGGAAGTAGAGCAAGAATGGCTGAGGGCAGTGTGGCACTGGAAGAATTCCATGTAATTCCTGGGTTAGGATATGAGCTGTTATTTTCTTGTAATGTAGAAATGTTAAAATGAGAAGAGGCAATCTTTCTATCCCAGATTCATTAATCTTTTAATGCTGTGCTCCATTGAGATTAGGAGCCTGTTTTCTTTATGCCCTGCATAGCCTCTATCACACGCCTTTCTTTCCCTGCTCTTTCTGCCATCCATCCGTAGTTGCAGGAAGCCGTGTGGCAATGTCCTCCTTCCAGCATGGAGCCCTCAATGTTTTTTATCGTGCTACCATGCTGTATTATTCTAGACAATTAAAGTATATGGTGTCACATATGCTGTGGTGACACATAACCATAACAGTAGACGGTAAAGTTTTTATAATAGTCATTTGATATAATCCATGTCCAGAGATACAGATAGTTATTTGCAACCTTTGCTGTAGCTTAACTTGCTGGTGCTTTTAATATTTTATGTACTTTGCAGAGTCTAAAAGCTTTATTTGTTATGCAGCTTTCTACTACTATGACAGCATATGATGAACCTGGCAATATTGCATGAAATCTTAAATTATGATTAAAATTTCTTATCCTTTAATGTACTACAGGACTCTTTGCTGTGTTTGCTGCATCAGACTAACACAGCTACTCTTTTAAAATTCAAGCCTAAAATGGGAAATACACCCTAAGGATACCAAGGGCCCACTGTAATTGAACGAGTTGAGAGTTTTGTACTTAGCCCTCAAGAAGCTTTTATCCTGGGCTTTAATTAATTCTGATAAAGACAAGAAGCAGAAGTCTCTTGCAAAACAGGAAGAACTATAAGCCCAAATTGTTACAAGTGTGGGAAGAACTTGACTGAAAAGGTTAACTCAAACCCTTTAGTCACTTGTGGAAAGAAACCGTGAGGCAGAATTGAGCAGTCAAGGCTATAGAGGTTCAGCTGGGTAATTTGCGATCCTGGGTTCAGCAGCTGCCAGTCCTCTGTGGAGTAAAACAGCAACACCCTCTAATAACTATGTGTGATATATGGGAGTCCATGTTGTTGTTTTTCTTTAATGTTCTTTACTTCAAAATAAACCTTTTTCTTTAGTAGTCTGCCTCTTTCTTCATTCCTCGGCTAGTGTCTGTTTTGATTGTCGGTTACCAGTAGAAGGCCCCAGCAATGTCCCAATGCATTGCTGGGGTGTGACAAGTTAAGTCATTGGGTGGTGGCAGCGAGATTTTTCATCACTGTTTATTATCTGGGCATTTTGCTCTTTGTATTATCACCTTAATCCATTTCTCAAAAAAATTCCCCATGTTCATTCTCTCAATGGTTACTGCTTTGCTAGTGCCCCATAGTACTTTGTATGTAGCACCTTCTGTGAAGTTTTCTGCAAAATAATGTTTTATTTATTTATGTAGGCCCAGTTCAATTGGGCCTGGCTTGGACTAAGAAGCAGAGCCCTCCCTGCACTCCATCTGCCATGGTCCAGGCCTCGGGGGAGAGAAGAACTACTGGACCTGATCCCCTTCACCATTGCCATTCCCATCTCCTTTTCTGCCATGCCTTTTTTAGATTGTAGGCCTGAGGGCAGGGAACCATCTAACCATTTGTAAGCTGCTCTGAGAGCCTTTGTGGCTGACGAATGGGGTATAAATACTCTAGATAATATATAAATGTTCAGTTTAAAACTAAGCTCAGTTGAAAGTTTCTTAGTCATCCATCCTGGTTTCATTTTTCTTCCTCTTTGGAATTGTTTGAAATTGTGCTTTCAGTACCTTCCGTTTGAGAAACTCCCATCCATCCTGAACTCCCTTCTCTTTTTAGTATACCTCACCATGGGATCATCCCCAGTATTTCCCTAAGTTTATTGAAATAAGCTCTCCTAAAGTCTAGAATGCCTGTCTGACTATGCGTGTCTGACTATGCTTCTTTCCACTGTATAACAAACTCTAGGAGAGCATAATCACTCCCACCTAAGGATCCCACCACTTGCACTCCATTAACTAGGTCATCCCTGTTGGCTAGGATCAGATCTAAAATAGCTGATACCCTTGTTGCCTCTTCCACCTTTTGGATAATGAAATTGTCTTTGAGGCAAGTGAGGAATTTGCTAGACCTTCAGGTTTTGGCTGAGTTTGACTTACAGCAAATATTAGAATATTTGAAGTCATTCATCACTACTACATCTCTCCTTTCTGAGTGTGTGGTCATCTGTTCTAGAAAGGCATCATCCAATTCCTCCATCTGACTTGGGGATCTGTAGTAGACTCCCACAATAACATCTCTGTTGTTTCCCTCTCCATTAATTTTTATCCAGATGCTCTCCACCTGGCTTCCACGAGTGATATCCTGGATCTCTTCACTGGTGTAAATATTCCTGACAAAGAGATTCCACCTCAACATTAGGAGGAACTTCCTGACAGTAAGGGCTGTTCGACAGTGGAACAAACTCCCTCGGAGTATAGCAGAATCTCCTTCCTTAGAGGTCTTTAAACAGAGGCTGGATGGCCACCTGTCGAGGATGCTTTGATTTTGATTTCTTGCATGGCAGGGGGTTGGACTGGATGGCCCTTGCTATGATTCTATGATCATATAATGTTATTCCTCCTCCTTTCCTGTTCAGCCTATTTCTCTTAACAAGGTCATACCCCTCTATTACTACATTCCAATTATGAGACTCATCCTACCAGGTTTCAGTGATGCCTGTTATATAATACGGTGCACCCACGTTATATGTGGCTTTGAGCTTACATGCTCAAGCCACAGAGGGTGCACGGGGCGGATGGGGCGGCGCGTCCCATTCAGATGAATGGGGGTGCACGCCTGCCGCCTCACTGCCACGTGCACGAGCCCCATTCAAATGAATGGAGTGTTGTGTTTGGAGTTCAAGTTCGTCTTGTTTATTTCCCCATGATCTGTGCATTAGTATAGAGACATCTAAGACCACGTGTTTCCCCCTACTTCCTTCCTGTGCAAGTTTTTTTGCCTCCCACTGTTGGGTCCTTGCACTGTTTGCCTTGTTCCCTCTATGACAGTTTGACTATTTTCTCCAGCCCCTTTGTCTTCCAGAATGCTGTCTCTTTCCCCCACATAACTCAGTTTAATGCCCTCCTGATCAAATTTTTGAGACTATTGGCAAAAACGTTTCTGCCAGCTGGCGTGAGATGCAACCCATCCTGTGCAATAAGTTCCCCTCATGGAACCACAGATCATGATCCAAGCATCCAAATCATTCTCGGTGGCACCATCTACAGAGCCAGTTGTTCATATCTGCTGTTTATAAATAATAAATAAATGAAATTTTATTTTTATCTCGTCTCTCTATTAAAGATAATCGAGGCGGCTCGATATTGTTTGTGCTGTTTATATATGTGATATATCTCTTCTTTTCTAGACTGTTCAGAACCAAAACAGTCTTTTTTAAATGTATCTTTACTTCTACCCTTAATTTGGTCTTCAGAAGGGGTGGGCAGCAGGTGGAAAGAGAGAGTGGCGAGAGCACCACAACCATAGCTGCTGCCACCACCATGGAACAGTATGGCCACAGCCCTGGCACCAGTAGTTTACCTAAGAGGGAATGGACATGAGAGGAGAGAAACCAATAGGAGAGAACATAAATTGGGATGGACTGGAGGGGTCTTGACAAGACTTGAATGGGGAACATTCTGAGGGAGAAGAACTGGAGAGGGGAAGGAAGGAGAGTGGGGTTTGGGCAGATAGAGAAGGGCACAACTCAGTCTAGAATAATAGAAAGTAAGTAATAGAGTAATAAACAACTAGTGGGCAATAGCAGTAGTGGTGTGGGTGAATGTGATGGAGGATTTTACAGAGAGAGAAGAGCAGTGACACAATTGCTAATGTATGTTACACTGTACAGAGGAAAGCAATGGGGAAACCCCTCTCTAGAACCACTAATGAAGAAATCCCTATGATGAGGGAATCCAAAATAAAACAAAAGAGAGGACTAGGATACAAACATAATTAAAGGGTACAAAGGGAAATCACAAGCAGAGTTCTAGTCAAGGACACAGAAGAACTCAAAAAGGAGTCAAGCAGTAGACAGGTTCAGTAAAACAAAGAATGTTCAAAGTTACACTACTCATATTGTAGGAATGTGGAATACGAGAAACATGAGCTAAGGGAAGGTAGACATATAAAAAAGGAAATGGGATGCAGAAATATAGCAATATTTAGATAGCTAAAATGGACAAGAATCAGCAGTGGAAACTCAGGAAATGACAAGACACAAAGAAATGGGGCAGGTTTAATAGTGAGGAGAGGTGTACAAGAGCAGTCAAAAAATATAATACAAGGTCAGATTGAATCATGTCAAGACATCGGGGAAAGCCTATAAACAGCACCATAATACAATTATTTGCACCAACTGTAGAGGCAGAGGAGCAGGAAGAAGAAATTGAGAGAATATATGATGGAGTCCAGGAAGAAAATACACCGAAACTGGATTGCTTGCTAATCATAGGGGATTCAAAGGTTAAAGTGGAAGCAGAGAAAAATAAAAAACCTAGGAAGATTTGGACTAGGAACAAGAAATTAATCAGGAGAGTGACTGACAGAATTTTGTGAGACCAACAATATTTTAAATCACAAATATCTTCTTAGTACAACCAGAAAGAGCACTCTACATGTGAACATCACCAGACGGTCAAAAATCAGTTAGATTACACAATTAGATGTAGAAGATGGAGAAGCTCTATTCTTGCAGCCAAAACTAGACCAAGTATTGATGGTGGCACAGATCATGAACTACTTATATCAAAAATTAGAGTAAGGCTGAAGAACACCAAATCAGTCTTCATACTGAAATATAATCTGAAGAACATCCCAACAGAATTTACAAACAATGTGAGAAACAGATTTGTATTATTAAGCATGAACAACTGGGAACCAGAAGAACTATAGTCAAGGAGCCAGGATGACTTCTAGTCACGGTGGGTGTTCAGATGTGTGTTAGAGAAGCTCCTCTAACCTCTGAGGCGGCTGTTTCACAAAGAAAAAGCCTGTTACCTGGTTTCCTGGGAAGGGAGCTGGGAAAGAAAGCTTAAAGAGGCTGGAGGCGTTCCTTTTCCCCAAAAGGAAAAAAGCAGATTAAATAAGAGAATAGAGAAAGAACAACACAGGATGTTAGCAGTCAAGCTGAGAAGCAACCTGCTGCTCCAGTGGATACCTTGAAAAATCAAGGCAAAACCTCAATGACAGCTGAAACACAGGACAAAGAAACGAAATAACCAGATAATTGTGACTTGTACATTGACTTCAGTTAGCTGTAATTAAAAAACAACAACAATAACCTTTTTGGTTTTAAACGCTTATTGGAGTTTATAAACTAACCAGAGGGGAAAGCAAGGCCCCGTTTGGAGTAGCAACAACTTCAGAAATGTGGGAGTAGAAGGTTTTAGAAGCATAAAATCAGCATACAATAACTGAACCGAAGAACCAACAGATATAAATCCTGGATAACAAAGAGAGAAAGAGTGCCAACAACTTTAAATCCCTCCACCCTGAGGTGCTCAGGAGCTGAGACGCTGAAAGCCAACCTGTGAGATCTGGGAGAAGATGCGTTACTCAGATAAAAGCATCTTGAAGTGTTGAAAAAGCCACAAAACCAATTCAACAAAATACACCAAGACACCTGTGTAAATTTACAGTGCTTTATAAATAAAGGTTAATAATAATAATAATAATAACAATAATAATAAAGACACCAGAAACAGTTAACCTGAACCTCTGGACTGGGAGCAGCTGGGAGCAATCACAGCGACCAGAGCCAAGCTGGGTGGATAGAAATTGGCTGTGAGTGATCAGAGTAGAGCAGCTGAGAGCATTTGGAGCTTGAGACACCAGAGCAGACATAACAACAGGGAGTCAAAAAGACAAAAGAGAAACAAATGCTGACAACATTAAGGAAGAAATGAGAACTAGACTAAGCTAAAAATTTAGTTTCACTACCCTTGGTAGATGGGGAAGAACTGTAACATAACAAATGACAGTCTTTTTTACCTGGCAATTATCAGCAAAGCAGGTAACTATCAAGGGAGTATTTAACTGCTTCACTGCTCTACTGCTTCATTGATTTATTGCTTTATTGCCCATTTACTGCTTTACTGTTTTCACTGTGTTTGGAGTGGGAGACATCAGAAAAGACGCAACAAGGAAGACAAAAGACAGAAGGAAAACAAGTGCTGATAACATTAAGGAAGAAATGAGAACTAGACTAAGCTAAAAAAATTAATTTCACTGCCCTTGGTCAATGGGGAAGAACTGTACCATAATAAATAACATTTTTTTTTTACTTTGGAAAAAACGGGTAATTGTCAGCAAAGTAAGCAACTATCAAGGGGGTATCTAATCTCTTCACTGCTTTACTGCTTCATTGATTTATTGTTTTATTGCCATTAACTGCTTTACTGTTTTTACTGCTTTATTTGTCTGAGAGTCAATCTCTGGGAAGGAGGTTTGTCAAGCACTTTGAGACTATTAAACTAGTTATACAATCACAATTCGGTATAACAGTTAAAAACCGGTCAGAAAAGGGGAAGGAAAATATTTTTGGTAATTAATAAGGATACTGGTTTTATGTAAACAATCCCCTTGAGGCTAAACAATTAATAATCATTTGATTGTGTTAAAATTAGAGCAGCTGAACAGAGACAGAGAATAAGTAATGAAGGCAAACTATATTGTCTGTTCCTTTACTTTTGCTGTTGATATATGTATATATAGGTATGTACAAGTATACATACATACATACAGTGTGCCTGTGTCATACACGGACACGCTTTACGCGGCTTTCAGCTTACTCTGGAAGCCCTGCACTATTCAATGAATGGTGTGCACGCCCACGACACTTACACCGCCATGCCACCATGTGCACGAGCCCCATTATCCTCAATGGGACTCGAGCGTAGGCGGAACTTGCCTTACGTGGCGGGGTCTGGAACGGATCCCCGCATAAGGCAAGGGACCACTGTACATATAGACCTACATATACTATATATATATATATATATATATATATATATATATATATATAATTATTTATTTCATTTCTATGCCACCTTTCTCCCTAAAGGGACCTAAGGTGGCTCACGATATAATAATGCATTAAAACAAAAAGTTTAAAGACAATTAAAATAACCTAATTAAAACAGTACAAAGTTAAAATTTAAACATGCAAAAGTTAAAAAAACATAAAACAACCTTCCCCCAAATAAAACCAGGCTTGCATAATTTTAAAATGTCTACCTCCATAGAAACGTTTTTACCTGCTGGCAAAAGGCCAGCAGTGAGGGGGCCAGTCTAGCCTCCTGCAGACAGGAGTTCCACAGGGTGGGAGCAGCCACTGATATGGCTTTCTCTCTCGTGTCCTCACTATGTGAGCCTGTGATGGTGGTGGGATTGAGAGAAAGCCTTCTCCCGAGGATCTTAGGACTCTAGCTGATTTGTATGGGGAGGTACGATCTTTCAGATAGCCTGGATCTAAATTGTGTAGGGCTTTATAGGTCATGACCAGCACTTTGAATGTGCGCAGAAGTGAACCAGAAGCCAGTGAAGCTGTTTCCATATGGGTGTTATATGCTCCCTATAACTAGCTCTGGTCAGCATTCTGTGGTGTTTTGAACCCACCGAAGTTTCCGGACAGTTTCCAAAGGCAGCCCCACGTAGAGTGCGTTATAGTAGTCCAAGTGGGATGTAATCAAGGCATGTGTCACTGTAGCCAGATTCATGTGTCAAGGTTATATATTCCACTCGACTCAATATGATTCATCATCCTGTATTGATATGTTTTAGCTAACAAGTCTTACATTAAACAATAAATATGGAAATATTGCTAAGAAAAGACTCTGATCACAGCCCACTACTAATAGAAAGACCCAATATAACTGGAAATTAAATGAAATTAAAATCTCAAGTCAGACAATACTTCATGGAAAATACATCAGAAAACATTAAAATGAATATTGTATGAGATGCCAGTAAGGCAGTAGCACTAGGCCAGTGATGGTGAACCTTTTCAAGACCGAGTGCCCAAACTGCAACCCAAAACCCACTTATTTATTGCAAAGTGCCATGTCCCTCTGGCTTTCTAGTAACAAACTCTGTGCTGGGACAATGGCACATGTGCCCACAGAGAGGGCTCTGAGTGCCACCTCTGGCACGTGTGCCATAGGTTCGCCATCACTGCACTAGGCCGTCTTATTCAGAGAGGGGCAGAAATAAAAAAGAAGAAGCAGGACAAAATATAAAAAACTAGATGAGGAAATAAAAGAAAAAGAAGTAGACCTAAAAGGAAATCCAACATATAGAACACTAAGAAACCAGTTAAAACTGCTACAGAAGGAAACTGAGAAAGAATTAACGGCACAGGTAGAAAAGAAATTAAAAGAGATATGCCAAAACCATTTTGTTTTTGCAAGTAAATCAAGAAAATGGTTGGCAAACAAACTGAAAAAAGCAAAAGAAAGAAAAATAATAGAACAAATACAAGATGGTAAACATAATCTAACAACACAAGAACAAATAAAGTGTAAATTTACCAAATGTTATACAGATTTATATATAAAAAATTTAAGATCAGTATCAGATGAGAATTTAATATCTGAATTTTTACAAGAGGAAGAATCGCAAATAATTTCTGAAGATAAACAGAAAATCCTGAACGCAGAGTTTACGGAAGATGAAATCTTGACAGCTATTCAAAATCAAAAGACAGGTAAATCCCCGGGCCCAGATGGGTTCACTGCAAGTTAGTATAAACTAGAAGTAGTATTAAGGAAACCATTAAAAGAAACATTCAGTTTTAAGAGACAGAATCATTGAATCCTGGAGATATGCAAATGTCAGCTTACTTCATAAAGAAGGGAAAGAAAGATCGGCAATGGGATATTACGGATCAATATAGATTACATGAATATAGATTACAAGATCTTTACATTGATTTTAACAAAGACTAAAGAAGATCCTAACAGACATGATACAGAAGGACCAGGTTGGGTTCTTACCTGCAAAATATGTGTGTCAGAACCAACAGTTCTGATTTCCAGTCAAGCTTTGTAGGTGAAACAAAAGGCTTTTATTGCATTCATCAGAAACAGCAACTATTAGAACCACTTCTTAGAAGAACTGAAGATCCACCTCCCTACAACATAATAAAGGCAGTAGAGCCAATAAACTCTGGCCCCTACTTCAGCCCATCCCCATGACAGCCTTCTAACAGTTCCCCATCTCCCACTGCAATTGTAACAGTTGAACCATTTCAGCAAACAGTCAAATCAGAATAAAGTCATACCTCAACATAAACAAAATATAAACATGAATCATTATAGATCTGATCAAACACTATGAGAAAAACAACGAAAAAAATGCTATGTTACTGGCAGATGTGGAAACAGAATTTGACAACATCAGTTGGGACTGTGTGATATACATCTGAGAGAAAATGGAATTTGGACAAAATTTTCTCAGGTGGATAAAAAGCATTTCACTAGAATTAACGTTTATTCTGCTAGCCAAAGGCCATGACAAAATGAGCTTATCAAAAAGCGTAAAACATTTAAAACAAAAGGCACAGAATACAAAGGACAAAAAATGTCCCAACATTTAGTGTGCAATTAAAATGGTTAACTGTTAAAAAGGACAAAAGGAAGAAGAGACATCTTTCCTGGATATTAGTAAACTAAGGAGCCCTGGTGGCGCAGTGGTTAAATGCCTGTACTGCAGCCATTCACTCAAGACCACAAGGTTGCGAGTTCAAGACCAGCAAAAGGGCCCAAGCTCGACTCAGGCTTGCATCCTTCTGAGGTCGCTAAAATGAGTACCCAGACTGTTGGGGGCAAATTAGCTTACTTGCTAATTAGCTTACTTGCTGTTCACTGCTATGATCTTTGGAATAGCGGTATATAAATAAAACAAAAAAATAAATAAAAATAAAACAAAATTATTATTATAATCATGAAATCTAATTAATACTTGGTGCCTCCCTGGCACTTTATGGCAATTTTATTTAACTCTCTCTTTCTAATCTTTTTTCATCCAAGGCAAAAAGAACCACTCTTATGTGTTAGATAGTTGTTGGTGTCATTCAAAAGGAATTGGACCAAATCAACAGTAGAGCTCCCACTTTGGTTTGTCAGCAAGGGTGCTAAAAATTTCTTTCTAGGGACAATGTACAATGGACAAATTAACAAGTAGTGAACAATATCATCCACCTGAGGCTGGCTGTAGACGCATAGTCTGTTCTCAAAAGGCACTTTGTTGTAGCGTCCATCTAGAACTGCAGTAGGCATTACTTGAAGTTGTATCTCAGTGAAGGCAATTCTGAAAGTAGACGAGTTTAGTCATATAACTGGCTCTAAAATGTTCAGTCTTCAAAAAGGAGAACCAAAAGGAAAATTGTGATGTCCTAACTGACTGCAGATCTTTTCTTGAATCAGCCCAAAAAATATCTTATCTGTGTAAAATCTATTCTTGTTTTAACTGAGGGCAGCCAAATTCAATGCGCAAAAAAGGCGCAGGAGTTCCATTTGGTAAAGTGCAGAGCTTTTGGAGAATTTTGTTTTGTAATATTTCCAAGGCTTTGCCAGTGTTGATATCTGATCCCCATATTTCTGCATCATAAAGCATCTGGGCATTGACTTTGCTGTTGAAAATTTTTAAGGCAGGTTCAATCAACTGGCCTCCCTGGTTGTAATAGAATTTCAACAAGGCTCTGACTGTTTTGTCAGCGTTCAGTTTTACTACCTCCCTTTGGTTTTTCCAAGAAAGGGACTCACTGAAAACTATGCCCAGATATCTGAAGAGTTGGATTTGTTCTATGTTACGTTGGTCTAGGATCCATTTGTGCTTTGGAGAGTTACTGCCGAAAACCATTACCTTGGTTTTGGAGTAGTTTATTGACAAGTGTTCTTGATGACAATAGACACTGAAAGCATTCAATAGATGCTAATCTATTTACTACAATAAACAATTTAGGACAAATGCCTCACGGATGGAAGATGAGCATTGTTTTTCCAATCTATAAGAAAGGAGACAGGAATGATCCACAAAACTACTGGCCAATCATCTTACTTGACATTATTTCAAAGCTATATGCCCAACACTTGCTTTGCAAGTTAACGGACTGGCTACAAAATAAGCAAGTCATATATGAAGAACAGTCAGGATTCAGAAGTGGATACAGCACTATAGATCAGTGTTTTACAATAAAACATATTGTAAGGAAGTATACCAAGGAAAATAAGAAACATGTCTATGCAGCTTTCATTGATCTTACAGTTGCTTTTGATTCTATTAACAGAAACAGATGATGGGAAAAGCTACACATCTTAGGGATTGATATCAGACTTTTAAGATTGATACGGGAACTATATAGCTATACAGAAATGAGGGTTAGAGTCGGTTTAAATGGTTCCCTGAGAGAAGCCTTAAAAATAACCCGAGGAGTGAAACAGGGATGCCTTCTGGCACCTACCCTCTTTAACATCTATATGAATGATCTGGTATCTTTCTTATCTTCAGCTGATTCTCCCTCCCCAGTTATCAGGAACAGAAAGATCTTAATTCTGATGTATGCAGATGATTTAGTGCTCATTTCCCAATCTCGTTTGGGTCTCTATTGAATAAAAAGCATTTATTGTGAACAATACGCTCCACTTACCATAAATAGAGGAAAAACTAATCTAATTCAGATTCAAAAAGGGACAAGACAGGGATGTCCCCTATCTTCCCTACTTTTCATATCGGTTATTAGAGACTTTAAACAATACCATAAGAAAAGATTTGGAGATAAGGGGAGCTAAAATCAGAGGGTAAGAATACAAATTGAAAGCCTACGTCAATGACTTAGTGATATTTTTAGAAGACCCTCTACAAAGCATTAAGTTAATGACGAGTTTAACCAAATTTGGGAAGATAACCGGATTCAAAATTAATAAAGAGAAATCAGTACTAATTACAAAAAAAAAATAATAATGATGAACTTAGAAGAAATTTCATTACAAAAAACATCTGGATGCAAAATAGCTACAAAAATAAAATATTTAGGGATATGGGTAATGAATAAGATTACAGAACTTTTCAACAACTACGACAAGACATGGAAAAACATTCAAAAAGGTTTACAAAGACAGGCCAAATTAAAATGTCAATTCTGCAGAAATTTAATTTTCTATTTACAAATTTACCCACAATTAAATGTATCCATAGCTAATTATGGCCTTTTTTTTTTTAGTATGGGACAGAGAATTGAAAAAAAATTATCTGGAAAGGAAAGAAGCCCCAGCTTAGATGGAAGACTTTAAAGGATAGCAGATTAAATGGAGGATGTGATCTACCCGACCTGCTGTTATACTATCAAGCTAACTTATGTAGCTCACACACTGGGTAAGATTAGAAAACAACAAACTACTCAACTTGGTAGGATGTTATAGATGTTATGGGTGGCATGCCTACCTATGGTATATAGGAAAAACAAGGTTCACAAAGAATTTGAACACCTTCATTCGTAAATCAGTATTATTTATCTAGAGAAAAATCAAATCAACCTTCTATATTAAAATTCCAGGTGAGTTTCACTGCAAGAAATGTACTTTATTTATTTATTTATGGTATTTATACCCTGCCCTAAAGGCTCTCATGCTATCATTCACAATATACCAAATATAAAATTTGACATTCAACCAGAAATCTATGTATTAAATATGGTCAACAACATTTGAAAACAATCTGCAATAAGATATTATACATGATTACCACCGCCAGAATACTGGATGTCTAAAGGCTTACCATCACTAGATGATTCGTTATTGAAATTATTAGACACAGTAGAAGTGGATAGACTATCTAATTGGATAGACAGAACATCTCTGGAATCAGCAAGAGAGGTCTGGGAATTAATCACAGCTTTCTGCTAAACGAGGTGTTCTTAAATAATAACTCCCAACTTATTAAAATAAAAATATCTTCAAAAGCAAACTCTCCCCGAATGTCCAGGAATACTGCATAATTATTGCAAAATGAAGGTATTAATGAAAATTATTTGCAAACTGAGGTACAGAAAGTTAAATACAGTAATAGGGAGTAGATAAGTAAATGTAACAGTTACAATTTCCAAGAGTACCAATGGAAGTCGTAGTTTTTATGAAAAGAAGTGAAACGTGTAGAAAGCAATTATTTCCAATTCACCTCCTTAACTGAAAGACTACAAGTAATAACACAAACAACTGTGTTAGTGAAAATAACTTAGGCACGTTACAGATGGCCCAGAAGGGGCCGTCTACGCCATCGCCGGTTGCCGTGTCCGGGAACCGCAGCAGCCAAACGGCGCGTTCCGGACGCTGCCAAGAAGGAGCGTGAAAATCGCGCTCCCTTCTTGCTCCCCGGAGAGAAGACGCCGCGAGACGCAGAGCGTCCCGTTACGTCAAGATGGCGGCGGCCGTGTGGAACGGCCACCGCCATTTGTTACGACAGAGTCCGTAACAAGAGTAGTGGAGCGTTTAGAAGAGACGCCCCCTTTTTAAACGGGACGTCCTGAGGACGTCCCAAATGGCGATTGTAACCCGCCCCGCAGAAATGTTATGTAATATATTGTAATTTGTAAACTGTTCTGAAGGTAAAAAGAAAAAGCACATAAAATTAATGCCCATTCAAAAAAGAAAGAAGAAGAATCACCACAGCCTTGCTGCCGCCGCCTGCAGGGATAATCAAAGTAGATACATAAAGTGGTATCTATGGCGAAAAAGAAGGATGATGAGAAGCCAAGAAAATGGAGGTAGGAATAGAACCAGAACTGTGAATACAACTATTGAACAACTAGTGCACAGCATAAAGAGAATTACGTGGAGCCTTGTCTTATGCGGGATCCGTTCCAGACCACCTCTCCCGCGTTAGATAAATACTGCGTAAGCTCAAGCCCCATTCATAGAGGGGGCTGTTGTTTGTGGCGGCGCGGTGTGCAGTGCCACGGGCACACACACCATTCATTATTACAGCGGCTTTCACATAACCAGGAGCCACATATGGTGTGCCCGCGTATTGCACCTGCTGCGCTGTACTACAACAATCAAGTCAGAGAAATAGAAGACGAAGAAAGAAAAAGAAAAGAGAAAGAATAAGGACTTTCCCACAAGATCCATGAACTCAAAGGGAATTCCAACAAAGACTGGGTATGCTTATGATCAGAAGAGGATCACATTACATGACCAAGACGGAAATTATAAGATGAAGGAAGCAACACCAGAAGAGGTATATAGAAATAAAAAGAGAAAGAATGACATGACATACGGAAAGCAGATATAAGAATGAGCCCCAAATTAAAAGATGCACTCAAGTATTGGGAAGAATAAATAAACCGGAAAAAACAACATTCAAGTTGAAATGTTTGTACAATCCATATAAAACAGGATCAGCTAGTTCTACAAACTGCGCAAAATACACAAAAAGTGGTACGTCACAGAGACTCACCATCCAACTACTTTCTTGGAGGCAGCCCCAATGGATCTTTTGAGCAATGCTGAACCAATATGTGACGATGAGTGGCCCCTATCCTGAGAAAACGAATACGGAGGCGGTCAGGTCAGCAGCGAAACTCTAGAGATGACATCTCGTCAGTAAGCCCCCCCTCCCCCATAATGGCCAAATATTATTTGAACAGCCACACACCACTATCTAATGTGTCCCAAACTAAAAGACTTTTCTCAATGTTCATACCATTTAATGTGTTTCTGAAATCACTTCACAACAGCTGGGAGTAAACAAAATACTCAATTATTTACAAGGCAGCGGTGATACAAGGAACTAGGGGACGCTGGTTCACAGGAGGACAGTGGATAAATACTTATAGCTTGTTTTCTTAGCTGTCTTGTAATTGTTTTGATGGTTTATAGCGAAAATCTAAGAATAATAATAATAATAAAAAAGAATAATGATTATCCACCTCTCCAACACGAGGATCGCTGAACATAATAAAAACAACATTAAACACAGTAAAACAACTAACTCAAACCCTCCCACCAACTAAAAATACATTTTCCTTTAATAGCTAGACTGATTCTCCACAGAACTTTGAAAACTTTTCTATCTTAACTCTCTGGTGCGTCTTGTCAGCCTTCTTACCCAGACCGGAACCAAGATGGCAAAACACAACACTGCAGCATGCAAAAAAAGGAATAATACTAATCAACTAACCCAATACAAACACAATTATTCTGCCTCTGGGAATTCCACCATCGAACC
>NC_056523.1:226614222-226626101 GCF_019175285.1 Sceloporus undulatus
GCTTGGCACCAACTATTATTTGACAGCCACACACCCACTATCTAATGTGTCCCAAACCTAAAAGACTTTTCTCAATGTTCATACCATTTTAATGTGTTTCTGAAATCACTTCAAACAGCTGCTTATTGAAACAAAATACTCAATTTATTTACAAGTCAGGCTGGATACAGTAACTCTTTTAGTGGACGCTGTTTACAATGGATACAGTGTATAAATACTTTATTAGCTTGTTTCTTTAGCTTGTCTCTGTAATTGTTTTTATAGGTCTATATAATAATAATAATAATGTATTTATATCCCACCTCTCCAAACAGATTGAAGCGGCTAACAATAATAAAACAACATTAAAATACAGTAAAACATCATAACTAATAAACCCTCCCATCCACAATAAAAATACATTTTAATTATAAACTATAGACTGAGTTCTCACAGAATCTTATAACTCTTCTGGTTGCGTCTTGTCAGCCTCTCCGTTACCCCATGACTCTTGAGACATCAGGCCAATACACCACTGCTTATGTTCCTTGCAAC
Organism: Sceloporus undulatus; assembly: GCF_019175285.1. Lineage (NCBI taxonomy): Eukaryota > Metazoa > Chordata > Lepidosauria > Squamata > Phrynosomatidae > Sceloporus > Sceloporus undulatus. The sequence continues at coordinate 226,614,757 of NC_056523.1, forward strand.
AAGGAATCACCTATTACACCTACCACCACTACAACACAATTATTCTTCCTCTGGGAATTCCACCCATAGAACACATCTGTAGAACACTTTTGTCCTGTGCCTTATAATTGTGGATGAAGGGGAGGGCTGTAAATCAATTGTGTAATTCCAGGCTTGAAACATAGCTCTTAATTGTTCTACTACTGTGTGTCACATTTCTCCAAATATCTCTCTCCTGCATTTTGGAATTGATGCATTGCCCATAGAGGCATTGCCCATTTCTTGCCCCTCCCATCACTGGAAGCCAGAGATGGTGAAATTATATTTCCTAACATGTCCTGTAGAATAGAGGCGTTCTGTTGTCTTCACTAAGCTTTGTCTTCATTAAGTATATATCGCTTGGGCTGCAGTTTTGAACCATTTGTGTACTCTGGGCTACTTTTAGCCACTGTGTGTATGCAATTTAAAATTGAAAAGGGAGAAGAAAAGCCATTGCGATCTTGCATAATGGATGGCGACTAGGTTCAGTTGGTATTGTCTCTGTGTGCAGTCAACATTGTTTCTACTGTAAAAGATATTAGACCTACAACTAAAATTATAAAAGTTCTTGAGAGATACTTTGTTTAGAAGAACACAAGGACACATGCATTACGGTTTCAAGCCTCCCAAAGGACTTGAGTTCCTGTTCCATGACTTGTGATGGCTGGAGGGAGTTACTCAGTATATCTTATATCCTGGGAAGTGAAGTGTAATGCTCTGTCCATGCAGTTCTGCTTAGGGTAACATTGCCTGAGTGGGACAAGACTGTTTGGAAAATTGAAAACGCAGGCATGTGTCCTCTTGGCCATTTAGCAGGAGCAGCTTCTGCAGATGTGATAAAAACAGACTTGTGTCTATTCCAGATCTCCACAGAAGATGCTAGAGATACAGGAATGGGACAGCTGCTCTTTTCTCTCAGTGACAACTTAGCACCCAGCCACTAAGTGATTGAGAGATGTGTGTATCTTCCCTTTACAGCAAGTTTGCAGGGGGACGGGTGTTTCTAAAAAGCGGTTGGATCACGCTTTTTGAAAGGGCTGTACAAAAAGATAAGTGGGCATAAACGTAGGTTATATGTGCTTATGTTACCAAAGGATTTTGGCTATTATTTACTTTAATGTCTCCCCAAAGTCTGCTGATCTGAAATTGTGTATTTTAGTCTCCCAGGTGTCTTGTCCCAGCTTCCAGGTTTTCTAGGACATGTTTTTGCTTCAGCTGGAATAATTCATATTTAATTCCTCTTCACTGGAATGAATTTCATTTGGCCTGTAGTAAAAATAAGAAATTTACAAAGATATCAAATAGCTTTGTGTTCTTATAAAGCTATATTGCTCTCATATTTAATACTATAGTGGTAGGGGTTTTAAGTTCTTTAAAATCGTTTAAACCTGGTATATTGAGTTTGATACAGTAATGTTTCTGAAAATGTGCAGTTTTTAATTTCTTTAAATATGGCCTTTGTGTCACATGTTCTTTTGTGTCATACACTTTTTTATGTGCAAGAGAAACACAGTCAACCCTCGACTTTTACTGGTTTAACATTCTGGTCTAAGTGCTGTAACCCACCTTGATCTTTGGAAAGGCGGGTTAGAAATAAAGTTTTATTATTCTTCTCAGATTTGATTATAGTCGCCCCTCCTAACTTGCGGATATAAGATCCGTGTCTTTGAATATCTGTGGAGAGGCAGCCTCTCCTATTTTCAATGGCGTGTGCAACCAGTGCGCACGCCTGATGTTCATGCACGGGGTGCACCCCGTCCAAGCCTATGGGACTTGAAAATGTGGAACCCTACATTTTTGCGGGGGGGAGGGCTCATTTGTGCCAATAATGCCATGGCTATCGGTGATGTTTCTTAGACTCTGCCACTGGAAATGGGCACTGGGTTCAAGTGGAGTGTGCCTCTTAAGTCCCAGGAATTTCCACCAGTTTAAACCGCAAACTTACAGTCCTCTCGGATAGCGCAGGGAACCTTGAGCAGGAGCTCTTAAAGGTCCCTGTGGTACAATGCCATTTCAGCCTGGAAACCCCTGATTTCCTTTTGAGGATGTAAAAAAAAATTAGAAATTTAATTTTCCACTCATCATTTCCCATTACCTATGACAGTGATGATGAACCTTTTCGAGGCCGAGTGCCCAAACTGCAACCCAAAACTCACTTATTTATTGCAAAGTGCCATCTCTCTCTGGCTTTCTAGTAACAAACTCTGGCAAACTCTGTGCTGGGACGATGGCACATATGCCCACAGAGAAGGCTCTGAGTGCCACCTCTGGCACGTGTGCCATAGGTTTGCCATCACTGACCTATGAGCTTATTTGGTTACCTTAAAACTGAGTGGGGAAATATCGAGAGCCTTTTGGTGAATAAAGAAACTGAAAATTGTATTTTGAGTGTCATTCTCTCATTACATTTTGAATTCTTTGTGGAAGGAATAGAATGCATATTTAGTGGGGGCCCTCGGTATCCACTGAGATTTGGTTCCAGGACACGCCTTCCCCCTGTGGATACCAAAATCCATGAATGCTCAAGTCTGGTTATGTACAATGGGATAATAAAATGGTATCCTTTATGGGAAATGGCAATTTATTTAAAATCATCCAGCTAAAAACTATAAAATATTTTCAGTCCATAGATGGTTAAATTTCTGCATGCAGAATCTCTGGCTATGGGTGAGCCAATTGTAATAAGAAAATTATGCCACAGAAATAACTCTGCCAACTTGTGACACTTGGGAGGAAAGGTGTGTATGAAATCACTTAACTGCTGTGCTGTGTGTGCTGCTTCCATGCTTTGTAAAAATCTGTCAAATTACTTATTCTTGGCAGAGGAAGCAGCCAAACAAATGTAAACAGCAATTTGAGAGCCCAGCCTCTAGGATTAAAATTTTGTAAACACTCCAGCTAATTGCATTCTTGTTCTCAGTGTACCAAAAGCACCATTTAGTGAAAGCATTTGTTTACTGAATTCTGTTTGCTTTAACGAACATGATTCTGATTCTAGTAGTGCCCTGATTGGGGCAGATAGGATCAGCATGAAATGCAAATCAGAAAGAATATCTAATGCCATTAAGTGTTTAAATTAGAGTTCTAATGGGAAAGAATCTTTTAAGTTGTTTAGTTATGAAATCTGTACCAAGAACTGCTTATTGCATTGATACAACTCAGAGAATTCATAAAATGTTTGTTATGATTGATATTTTTTATGTAAATGTGAAACTGAAGAAAGAAGGCTATGTTTGGAGATTTTATATAAGTATTCTCAGGCCTGTTACAGACTGCCAAAATAAAGCAGCTTTGGGTCTCTTTGGAGGTATGCTATTTAAATGATGCATGCATCCTAAGAATCCGGAAGCTGCACCAAAAGCTGCACTCTGGTGCTTAGGAATGGAGTGTGGCTTTGGCGCGACCTCCGGACTCTTAGGACCCATGCATCATTTAAATAGCATACCTCCAAAGAGACCCGAAGCAGCTTTATTTTGGCAGTCTGTAACAGGCCCCAATGACTTCACAAAATGTATGTTTCATTCTATTAGTTGCTTTAGGTCCAAAACAGATGGGCAGGAAAGTGTGGTGCAAACCCCCAGAGTGGCCAGAAGCTGCGCGGAGAGCCGCGTAAAGCCACTCCTTGCCAGAGGCCTGTTCAGGATCACAAAATAGCGATACTTTTATGGGGCCAACCAATATGTGCAAAATACATGAAGCAAGCTTTTGATGGTCCACTAGCTTCTTCATCAGACAAAGGTGTTAAAAATCACACAGAAGAAGAAGAAAAAAATAAAATGACAAGGCTCGCATTTTGTCAAGATGTTGTGGTTGTTTTCTTCAATTCAGATGGTTTAGTAGGGTATTTGTGCAGATGGGCTCTTCCTCCTCCTGGCCATGTGGGTGCTGTGAGATTTAGTCAAGGAAATAAACTTTAAAGTCCATTAGCAAGATGAAAAGCTACTGCCTTTGAGGTCCAGTTTGTCTTGAATCCTTTGTGAGGCTACAAGCCCCCTTTTTAGTAAGAGAACACTGAATTCTCAGCAGTTCTACATGCTTTTGCATTGGGAAAACTTTTAGGTGTTGTTAAGGTAACCAATGCAGTCCTGTTTTTTAAAAAAATGATTTTACCATTGTTCAAGGCAGAAACCTCAAATAGTAAAGTCCCAGTCCATCGGTTCTCTCTTTAGGATTCCCCTATGGCAGCTAAAATGGGGTATCTTCACATCCAGAAAACATTTCCACGAATAGCTGTTTTGACCATATACCAAAGTACAGTGTCATCCAAAATACTCAAAACAGTGATACCTTTATTGGGACAACCAAAATGCACATTATACATGTTGCACTTAGTTGCTTTCTGAGTGCGCTGACAAGAGAGAACGTGTCTGCCATTTTTCCTGAAATACAATAAGATGGTTTCACAGGAAATTGTATTTAGTTGGTCCAAGAGGCTAAACAGACTGGCCAAAAGGCCTGGCGTCTGGGTGGAGTGGGGGCATGGCAGCCGCACGCTGCATGGCCTGACTCCACCCCAAGCCGTCATCATGCTGCCCACCTGACCACACAGCAGGTGGCATTACGGAGCCCCTTTGGCGCAGCGTTCAGACGCTGCATGCCAAAAAGAGTGCTGAAAAGTGCAAAGGCACCCTTTTCCTGCTCTTAAAAGGAACGTCGTTTTGAATCAGGCCTGCTGCATGCTCAAATGGGTGGTGGCAAACTGCTCCTTTAGGGCTGTTTGTTTTTCCCCTAAGAGCCAGGAATGCTGTGGTTAATAGTACCAGGGTAGGGGTTTATTTACAAGGGGGGGGGGGAATCAGACTTCTCTCTAAAGTCCTTGTCTGTACTGCTAATAAGATCTCTCTTCCTCGGCCCACAACAGCTGGAATCCAAGTGGTGACATATGGGGCCAAAATTCCTGTTATGTCAGTATATCTAAGCTCAGTGAGGGAAGGGGCTTCCAATGCTTCCTTGCAGAACGTCCTCTTCATGCACAGATGATCTCTCGGTTACTGGAGTGCATCCCATAGGTATTTCTTAACTGGGAAGGGCAGTAAACATCCCACTGTGTTCCTTAAGCTGGGGACACAAAGTAGATGCCATCCTTTTATGGTGTGAGCCCCTTGGATCCCTTTCTGGGAGAAAGGCAGCAGAAAAAATGAAACAAAATAAATAATAAATAAATCCTGCTGTGGACCTGATTTGTGCTTCTGGCACAGAAATGCAGCCGAATGCTACCTAAGGGCACCATCTGCACCCCTGCCCCGGCCACAAGGTCCACCAGCTGACAGGTTATGTAGTGGGGGGAAGTGGTAGGGGCCTGCTTGGCTGAGTAGGATTGTGAGATATGTGTGTGAAAGAGAGAGAGAGAATGTGCATTAGTGAATGGAGGAACAGAAAGGGATGACTGTGAAAAGGAGACTGTGTGATGCTGTGACAACACTATCTTTAGTCACAAGCATTTTACAATGAACTAACCAAATAAATAAATAAATATACCAGCTAGGCAACAGTGGGAATGTTCTCTGTAAGAAAATTAAGTTTAATTGTCTTTCAGAGCTGCAAGATGTCATAAATTCCTATTAACGTTTAGGAACAAATTTAGTTTAATGATCATTGCTATTTTTGGCTACAGGGTGACATGAAGTATAAATGTAAAACAGATTTATGTTTTACACTAGGTTGGTTTTCTTCCAGACTCTCCTTGAATTAACCTTTTCACACTTCAGAAGCGATTTAATATAATTTTAGTTCTAATAGCGTACAGGCAAACAGAAGCAAACTTGCTGCTGAAGAATAATGTTTTGGCTTAGTTTGGTTTTGATATGTTTTTGGTTTGGTTTTTGAAGTTGTTGTTGTTGTTGTTGTTAACTGCCCTCAGGTCGACCTCGATTCATAGTTTCCCTGTAGATGAGACATATCCAAAACTGCCTCTGCCCACTTCTCTGATTCAGGTCCATGACTTCCCTGACTGAGTCTATCCATCCAGCATGTGGTCTTTCTCTGTTTCTGTGCCCACTACCTTTCCTTGTGTTATTGTCTTTTCAAATGAGTCATGTTTTCTCATGATGTGTCCAAATTACAACAGCCTCAGTTTTGATATCTTGGCTTCCAGGGAGAGTACAGGCTTGATCTGTTCAAGGACACATTTATGTTTGTTGTTGTTGTTTTTTTGTCTATTCCAGGTATAGTTATCATTATTCTACAGCATCACATATCAGATGTATTTATTTTCTTCCTATTCACTTTTTTCACTGTGCAGCTCTCACATCTGTATATGGTGTTGGGGAATATAGTGATTTGGATGACCCTCACTATAGTGTTCAGAGTTATATCTTTATACTTTAGGCCAGTGATGGTGAACCTTTTACTGACCGAGAGCCCAAACTGCAACCCAGGCCCCACTTATTTATTGCAAAGTGCCACGTCCCTCTGGCTTTCTAGTATGAAACTGGCAAACTCTGTGCTAGGGAGAGAGCATGTGTGCCCACAGAGACGGCTCTGAGTGCCACCTCTGGCACGTGTGCCATAGGTTCGCCATCACTGCTTTAGGCTCTTGTCCAGTTCTTTCATAGCAGGCCTTCCCAAACCTAGTCTTCTTCTGATTTCTTGACTGCAGTCTCTGTTCTGATTAATGTTTGATCAAAGGTTTTCAGAACGCCTTGATTACTTCAATTTTCCTATTATCAAGGATGAATTCTTGTAGATTTTCCATGATCATTATTGGGGTCAAACAGACGGACAAGATAGAGTGGCCAGAGGCCACTCCACCTGCTATCACCCAACGATTGTCCGGGGACGATGGCAACTGCACAGCCTTCTCTTAAAGTGGCCCACTGCCAAATTATTGCTTTTTCCACGCTCCTTTTTTTGATTACTCAAAGTGGCTTCCAGGGTGTGTTATGGATAATTTTTGTTTTTTAATGTTTTAATGTTCAACATCAAGTCAACCTTGGTACCTTCTTCCTTGACATTTTCCAGTAATTGCTCCAGCTCTTCGTTGGTTTCTGCGAATAATATTGTGTTGCCATGCATGTCTTAGGTTGTAAATGTTCTTTCCTTTGATCTTCACACCTCCTTCCTCTAAGTTTAAGTCTGTTCTGCATACAATGTTTTTTGCTTACAAGTTGAACAGATGGGGAGGTAGTTTTGCCTGACCCCTTTGCGAACTGGGAACCATTCTGTTTCATTGTGTTCTATTCTGACGGCAGCCTCTTGTCCTGTTCTGATGAGAGCCTTTTGTCCATCAGGACAATCAAATGTAGTAGCGCTCCCACTTTTTTGAGAGCATTCCATAGCTTCTCGTAGTCTGTCTAGTCAAAGGCTTTGCTGTAGTCAATAAAGCCTTTCCTGGTTCACTCCATTTTCCATCTTATGACTGTAGTGTGATCCCCACTTCCTCTTGTACATCTGAAATTTCTCACTCTACATATGGTAGGAGTCTTTGCTGCAGAATTTTGAACATTAATTTGCTTGCATGAGGAATTGGTGTGATGGCCCTATAGTTACTGCAATCTTTTGTGTCTCCTCTTTTGTGTATAGGAATGTACAGTGCGCCCACGTTATATGCGGGCGTGTTTTACGTGGACTTGAGTGTACGCACTCAAGCCATGGGGAGCATGCAGGGTGCAAGGGGTGGCGGGTCCCATTCAAATGAATGGGGGGCACGCCCGTGGCACCCTGCACGCTCCTGCGCCGCCGCACCGCCACGCACAAGCCTTGAGCATAGGCAGAATTTGCCTTACGTGGGGGGTCCGGAACGGATCCCCCGCGTAAGGCAAGGGCCCACTGTATATTAATCATTTTCAGTATGTAGTAGTTCTATTGAGATGTCATCTGTTCTGGTGATTTATTATTCTCTGTTATTTTGACTGTGGCTTGCAGTTCACTCTCCAAAATTTGGGATTTGTCTTTGTATGTTTCTTCCCATGTGTGAAGTTTTGCCAGTTCTTTCCTCTGAAATATAGCCTACAGCACCTGACATTCATACAGAGAATGGAATGCTACTTTTTAAAAGGAACTGCAGTCGTCCTTCCAAGTCTTGTTCTTGAGAATGGGGATGCTTTGATTTTGATTTCCTGAATGACAGGGAGTTGGACTGGATGGCTCTTGTGGTCTCTTCCAACTCTCTGATTCTATGGTTTTATGAATTGATTCCAAAGGTCCTAATAGAAATAAGAAACAAAAGGGCTGAAGTGATCTCTGTAGCAACTCACTGGCAACAAAAGGCATAGAACCACTTTTTGGAGATCCCTTCTCTGAGTCACAACCAGCTCAAATTACCTCTGTACCAGGTTCTGATAACTCAAGGCCAAGTATGTTATCAAGAGCCAGCTTTCCTCTGCTCTGTGCCTGGAGATTAGTGAGCACACTGTGGAAGCACTGAATTTCAATACACTAGCTGTAAATGCATGGATAGGTCCTGTGGATTCACAGGGACATGATTTTCAGTTAACTTAAATTTGATGTTGTCTTTTTTAGAAAGTGTCAGTTTTCTGTCAAGCTCCTGGATTAAAAGTTCATTGTTGCTTGAATGTTTTTCTCCTAACTTGGCATGCTTATGTAACAGAATATGTTTCATCCATATAGTAAAATGGTACATTTCTCCTTTTTTAAAATATTTTTCATTATTATTTTCCACAAATAATACATCATAAAACATACATTTAAGTTCCATACATTCGAATAATATTACATACAACACCTTATTTATCTCTCCAGTCATTTATTTGAACATTTATTTTACCCTCTGCATCCTTTATCTTTCCTGTCTTTCCTCCCTTGATGATATATTCGAGTTCACTATTGAATAGCTTCAGTTTAATTTTTAAACCCGTTGTTTTTGTTGTTGTTGTTGGCGGCCCTCGAGTCGACTCCCCGAGTCCCTATCCTCCACAGCCTTGCCCAGATCCTGAAAGCTCTTGCCCCAAACCTCCCTGCTTCCTTCACTGTCCAGCTCTAGCATCCGTACATGTTAATTGAGAATACAATGGCCTGAACAATTCTAACTTTAGTGCTCAGTAGTATGTCTTTGCTCTTCAATATCATATCCTGAATCTTGCTTGCACCACTGGAATTTCTCTCTCCATGTCTGGTTGGAGTCTATGCTGCAGAATTTTGAGCATTATTTCACTTGCATGTGAGATTAATGCTATTGTCCTATAGTTGCTGCAGTCTTTTCTATCACCTTTCTTGTGGGTTGGTATGTACAGTGGATCCTTGTTATACGCTGGGGTTTGGTTCCAAGATCCCCCGTGTATAACAAAATCCGTGTATGCTCAAGTCCCATTAAGTATAATGACATAGCAAAATAGTGTCCCTAATAAAAAATGGAACATCAAGGTAAATTTATACTTTTTTGGAACATTTTCAATCTGATTATACTTAATGGGACTTGAGCATACACGGATTTTGTTATACACGGGGGATCTTGGAACCAAACCCCAGCGTATAACAAGGATCCACTGTATGCTCAAGTCCCATTAAGTATAATGACATAGCAAAATGGTGTCCCTAATAAAAAATGGAACATCAAGGTAAATTTAGACTTTTTTGGAACATTTTCAAACCGTGTATGCTTAAATCCGTGTATAAAAAATCAGTGTATAAGAAGGGCCGACTGTATATTGAGCATTTCCAGTCACCTATTTGTTTTCCATATTTGTTGGCATATTTTACAGTTGTCCCTCCATATTCGCTAGGGTTAGAGGAACAAGACCCCCATGAATATGGAAAAACCGCAAATAACAAAAAAACTGTTTTTACTGACAGGACACCTCTCTAGGAATCTCTAGGTCCTCCAGTGCAACTCAGTGGTCAATGTCCAGCATACACTGACCATAGAATGGCACCAGAGTAGCTACAAATGGTCTTTCAGTGCAACTTTTAGTTAAAGTTGACCACAGAGTTGCACTGGAGGACCTAGACAGTCCTAGAGAGAACATATTAATGAAATCAGTGAATAATCAAATCCGCAAATATCAAAGCTACAAATACAGTGGTACCCCGGGTTACGAATGTAATCCGTTCTGCGGCGCCATTCGTAACCCGAAATCTTTCGCTAGCCGAAAAAGCCATAGGCGCTAGCGCTAAAAGCCGCGATTTCGTGTGAAAAAGCGCCGAAAAGCACCAAAAAATTTTTCGTAAGCCGAAAAAAAAAAACGTAACCCGAAACAGTTTTTTCCTATGGGATTTTTTCGTATCCCGGAAATTTCGTAACGCGGTGATTTCGTATCCCGGGGTACCACTGTATGGAGGGATGACTGTAGTTAGTACTATAGTTTCATCTGTCTATGTGCATTGTAGCAGTTCAATTGGGATATCATCTGTTCCTGGTGATTTATCCCCCCCCCCCCATTTCCTTTATTCCTCATCTCTTTTGTATAACTCTCTGTGTATTGCCTCCAGAGTCTTTTTATTTTTTCTCGTTCCTGTATTATGTTTTGGTAGAGGTCTCTCGTTATTCCCTTTTTATTGTTGTCTTCTATTTATCTGCATTGATCATTGTAGTATTTCTCCTTATTCCTGTGTGTCAGATGTTGCACAGTTATATTCATACTTCTGATTTTGTTCCTATCTCCCTTTGCTTTATTTTTCTTCTTTCTTTTATTGTATGAAGTGTTTCATCTATCATCCATTGTTTCCTATCTTTCCTTTTGGTACTTCATTCATCATTAATTATGTCTCTGACTTCTGTCCACAGTTCTTCGGTTCCCGCTTGATTGTAGTCAGTAGTTCAAATCTGATTCTTATATTGTCATTGAATTCTTCTGAGATGTTATTCAGTTAATATAATTATGGTTTTTGCTTTCTTCTTCAGTTTAATTCTGACTTTTGTTATGACCAGCTCATGGTCTGTGCCACAATCAGCTCCTGGTCCGGTTTTGGTCACAAGGATAGGCCTTCTCCATTTTCTACTTCCAATTATGTAGTCCATCTGTTTTTTGTGTTTACCATCTGATGATATCCCTTTTCCCCCTGTGGTAGCCCTTGAGGTATTTTTTATTAATATTTTTAAATTTTACAATACAAATTGTTACATTTTCTTCATACAAATATATGCTTTACCACTTTACTTATTTTATACTAAAAACCACCTCAGTGCACCCTTTCCCTGGAGCCTTCCCATCCATATACTCCAACCAAAATTTTAATTCATGTCATGAAGGTAATTTTCCATCTTCTTTTCTTAATACTTTTTCAATAATTTCCCCCCACATTTCATCAAAATCGTTTCTTTTCCATAATCCTTTCTTCACTTTCAATTTACATGTTAATTTATCATTAATTGCTATTTGCCAGACTTCTTTATACCAATCCTCCAGTTCCACATTTATTTTTGTTTTCCA
>NC_056523.1:226626201-226643156 GCF_019175285.1 Sceloporus undulatus
TTCATACAAATATATGCTTTACCACTTTACTTATTTTATACTAAAAATCACCTCAGTGCACCCTTTCCCTGGAGCCTTCCCATCCATATACTCCAACCAAAATTTTAATTCATCTCATGAAGGTAATTTTCCATCTTCTTTTCTTAATACTTTTTCAATAATTTTTTTCCATATTTCATCAAAATCATTTCTTTTCCATAATCCTTTTTTCACTTTCAGTTTACATGTTAATTTATCATTAATTGCTATTTGCCAGACTTCTTTATACCAATCCTCCAGTTCCACATTTATTTTTGTTTTCCAATTTCTCGCTATAATTAATCTCGCTGCTGTAAGTAAATTTGTTACAAGACTTCTTTTTTCTTTTTTCTATTCTACATCATTATATAGTGATAACAATACTATACTTGGTTTTATATCTATTCTTATATCCCTAATATTTTCTATTTCTAATACTATTATTTCCCTTTTTTTACATATTTACATTGCCACCACATATGTATATACAATCCCACTTCATTACATCTTCTCCAACAGTATTTTGAATTATTTTTATCTGTAATGTGTAATCTCATTGGCGTTAAGTACCTTTTCCAGATCAGCTTATAATAATTTTCCTTAATTCGTACCGATAGATTTTTCAGATGTCTTTGTTCCCAAATTTTATTCCATTCATTTTCACAAAATTTACATCCTAATTCTTCTTCCCATATCTCTTTCCAAATATTTTGGTTTATTTTTTTCTTTTATTCTCCATTAATAATTTAGAAATTTTGCTAGTTATTCCTTTCATATTTTCATTTCCCTTTAGTTCTTTTCCTTTCTGAATTATTTGTTCAAATTGCGTATATTTTCCCTTGCTAACCCACGCAAGCAATAACTGAGCTAAGAGTACAGAGACAGCAGATATTTTTAAAGAAAGGTATGGTATTTATTCTAAGTAGACCGGTATCATTCATGCAAGGCCTCCTTGCCTCGCAGCTACAGAATGTATAGTTACAAGATGTTCATTTCTGGCAAGCCAAAAGATAAACATTACAAAAGCCTAGATGCACTAGCTATCACATTTCCTAAGCTACTCACACAGAGATGGGTTCTGCAGTCCTTGATGGGTTTTTGGATGCAAGGAGCTGGTTCTCATTGCCTAGCGCAACTTGCATCCCTTAAGCCTGCCCTTTTGGCACATGTCAATCAGCTGGGTTCCCAAAACAAGACCAAAAAATAAAGCCACATGGCCTCAGAGGCCTTTTAAAGACCTCTGGCGGAAGGTTCTTGAAAAACCCGGACCTGCTCTACTGATTGGCCAGTTGGGCCTTAGGTCAGCTATGATGTAAATTCTCATTAGCATGTGATGTAAGCTCTCATTAGCATGTACCTCCCCCAGCTTAACCCTTTATGATTTGAGAGATGTCCTCAAATGACTGGTGGCCCAGTCTTTACAGATACATGTTCTAAAATCAGTATAATCATAGAGCAGATGGTTCCTTTTTCACCAACAATTTCTCTTTTATCTGTTTTCCCCAAAGATCATAAGCAATTGATACACAAAGATCTTTTTATATTCCTATATTTGGCAGCAAGATTAAAAATTGTCTCAATTTTTGTCATTAGATTAGTGACATATAGGTATCTAGAATAGCACACTTGTGGAAAAACTAACTGCTCAAGTTAGTGATTAAAAATAAATTTCATTTATATAATTTCTATGCTACTTGGTTTCCATATTTTGACGTTGTTTATTGTGACTTGTACATTTGTTATGGTCACTTCTGGGAAAAGTACTGATTTTAAGGCTATAAAATTTTTGTATGTTATTATTATTATTATTATAGTTTATTTCTATAGCGCTGTAAATGTACTTTTTATTTAATGTATTTTTTTATTTAAGGTTACAAATGCTATCATATAATCTGTTTTAATTTTCTACTGAATTTTCTATGTGTTTCACGCCCTGCTCTTCACTACCTTTTCTTTACTTTTCTTTCTTTCTTTCTTTCTTTCTTTCTTTCTTTCTTCTTTTATAATCTATTAGTTAGGTTTGTTGGGCACGTGTAGTATGATTGATAATTAATGTTTTAATGTTTGTATTTTGGTTGAAACTTTAATAAAATTAAAAATAATAAAAAGGTTTAAAATGCTTTGAGTAATGAGAATATCTGCTCTAAAAATCAGGATTGTTATTTGTTAAATATTACTCTACTAATAGACAAAAGTGAGCTAAACAAGGAAAGACCTTTTGACTTTTTAGGGAATAAAAAATTCTAATGTTGCTGCTAAAACACTTTATCAAACAATCAAAGCAGGTGGCTTAGCTACCCCACATATTAACTAGTATTATATACCTAGCATGCCATCTGGTGAGACAGCATGGCAGAGATAGCAAATTTATACTGCACAATACCATCATAGAATGATAGAACAACAAAATCTAGCGTTAATTTTGAAAATGTGTTCCTGCATTGCAATAAATAAAAATGTATCCTTGTGCCTATTATTAAAACAGATCCAATTTAACTGTGGACTTTCAGGACTTCCACAGATTTGTTAGAATGAAACTTTTAAAGGTAAGAGATGCAGAGCGGGATCCAATTTCAGCATCTGAGTCTTTCAGCTTGCCTGCCCCAATTGAGAGAGTGTGGAATTTGTGGTGATAGCTTTTCATGCCAATAATGAGACTGCTTTAACTGCCCTGGCTCAATGCTAGGGAATTCTGGGCACTATAGTTTTGTGAGACATTTCATTTTCTCTGTCAGAGAGCTCTGGTGCCACAGTAAACTACAATTCCCAGGATTCCCCAGCATTCAGCTGTCTCAAACTGGATTTATTTATTTACTGTATTTATACCCAGTTCCTCTGCCAGAAAGGCTTTCAGAGTGGCTCTCAAACTGGTTATTTCTGTATTGTGTTTTGAACCTTGATTTAATAATAAGGAGACACATACACCTAACCGTCTTCAAATTAATATCCAGGTCTCTGTCATTCCTGTGTCTGATTTAGAATAAAACCGATACTTTGGCCAAGATGTTGCCGACAATAATAACTTGAAACAATAAAAATATAGATATAAACTACATCCATACTTAAAGCCATTCTGATTCAGTTTCCCTTTACTATTAAGTTGCTTCTAAGAGATTTAATAATATTTATACATTGTAGTGTTGGACTAGAATTGACAAAACCTGCCTTTACTGAGGCCTGTTACAGACTGCCAAAATAAGGCTGCTTTGGGTCTCTTTGGAGGTATGCTATTTAAATGATGCATGGGTCCTAAGAGTCCGGAGGTTGCGCCAAAGCCACACTCCATTCCTAAGCACTGGAGGGCAGCTTTGGTGCAGCTTCTGGATTCTTAGGATGCATGCATCATTTAAATAGCATACCTCCAAAAAGACCCGAAGTAGCTTTATTTTGGCAGTCTGTAACAGGCCATAGTTACTGAGATTAAAAATGGGAAGGAGGACCAAATCTGCCAATCTGATTCTTTGGATATAAATGCAACAGATAAAATAACTGTGATTCTAAGCTATCTTGGAGACAGTCTAATACTTCTGAAAGATTGAAAGCAATGCAATGCTATGTGTATCTTTGTCCTCAGTATCATTCCAGCACTAATTACCCAAAATACTGTTGGGAAAGATCAATGTCATTCTCCTCTACTGCATTGGTTCCCATCCTTATTTTCACTTATGTACTCCTTGGCAGCCATGGATTGTATGCTAGCAAAATGTTTGTAATTGATATTGCTGGTATTTCAAGCCCAGGGCGGCTGCTACAATGTGCACACATCAAAGCAGGAAGTGTTTGTGTTAACCAGTGTCCCTGATTTTGCAAGCGGGGAGTTCACAAAAGCTTCCCGCATTGGGAGGCCCATTGAAGCAGTGGCCTTGGGAATTGTTGTTATATTTCTTTGTATCCCACTCTTTTCCCTGAACTGGGACTCAGAGCAGCTTCACAACATTTAAAACAATACAATTAAAAACATAGAAAAGTGATACATTAAAACAGAATTAAATTGTTAGAATATTAACGCTGGGAGGGGGTTTGGCGGTGCAGGTTCTTGGTGTTCCCCACTCACAAAGCTTGAGGCTGTTGTGCATGCATTCACATAAACGCCTCCAACTTTGAACAGTACCAAGGAGAATTGCTGAGAGGTGGTGATGGAAAATTTGCAAATGTGGAGGGCAGACTATACTTAAATTGTGAAAGTTGACTTCGTTGCACTCCGTCTGGACATTATGGAATATCGCCACATAGCACTGAGCTGGATTTATTTTATTTAAAATATTTATACCTTATACCATGTGTATTGTCTCCAGTAAGGATCAAACAAGGATAAAACAATACAACGGTCACTAATAATTGCTTTGGAGGGTGATGGATTCTTCTTGTTTTCTCTCTGTGGGGCCTTCCAGCAAGACAAGTGAACACTATCAGCAGGTACCCAAAGCAGTGGTGAAAGCATCAGCTCCTTTCCTCCTCAGTGGCAGCCACCATGAGGCACCGTTAAAAGCAAGACAAATGCATGTGTGGATTGAGTTGGTGCCAAGCTCCATGGATAGCTGTCTTCACCTGCCCTCCTTTTGCCTCCCTTCCTCCCACTTCTCGCTTTGCTAGTCAACTCCATCATCCCCACTCCTGCCATGAAGAGGGGAGAGGTTGTGAGAGCACAGAGCAGGGAGTGAGATGGGGCCCTGGAGGAGGAGGAGGAGGATGCGGATGCCCAATTAATAGCACCACCTTGAGCTGGCACACCTCCCTATTCATTGTCTATAGTCTCTTTGCTTTCTCACACTTGCAGCCACACCTCCATTATTGATTATTCCATCGTTACTAAAAAATAATAATGTGCTGTGGTTAGAAACCACTGTTCCACTAGATGTCAAATGTAATATGGATTTTTTACTGGAAACGCTTAACTTCATCTTTTCACTTACTTCTAGGTCTAGAATTCTGAATATTGAGCAAACGTGGTTCAGTAAAGTCTGCCTCTCCTTTTTGGATTAAAGTGACTGTCTCCTGGAAGAATACTGGCAGAAAGAAAACTTTTGGAAACATTCCCTGATGAACCCCGTTGAAGTTTTGTCCACCGTCATGTGGCCATCGCAGCTGCTGTTCTTCACAATGCTCTTGGCATCCACCGTCAGTTGTAAGTGATGCTCCATTTCAGTTTCTGTTGACTGCAGCTTTGAAAAGTTTGGAATAGATCGTGTTGGCTGGGGTATAAAAACAAGAAATGTTTGATTTGATTGACTGTGTGGCCTTTTAAAATAATGCTTTCACAAATATGGGGTTCTATAGCTCTGCTTGCCCCTGGAAAGTGTTCCATAGAAATGAAACATTGCATATGTAGGTTTCTCCAGAAAGGGAAGCATTGGGTCCACAAGTCGCCTCCATGGCCTTCCTCCAGGTAGGAAGGTGTTGTTGTTGTTGTGTGCTTTCAAATAGTTTCCAACTTATTCTGATCCTAAGGTAAATGTATCATGGGGTTCTCTTGGCAAGAATTGCTTAGAGCGGGTTTGCCATTGTCCTCTGAGGCTGAGAGAGTGTGACTGTCCCAAGACCACACAGTGGGCCATGGATGACTGAGTAGGGATTTAGACCCTGGTTTCCCAGAATCTTTGTCCAGGACTCACACCACAATACCATGCTGGCACTGTGCAAGAAAGCTACAGTAATTCACACCACTGATTCCTCTGCATTTTCCTTGTATGAGTGCTTAGTACAGGAGTGGAGCTATTGTGGTCTGATTCTTATTTATTTTTTTTAATGCTCCCAAACACTCCCAAATGTTGCTCTGGGGAGAAACTTTTGGGCTTCTCAGGGCATTTTGGGCCAGGAGTGGCCTTGTTTTTTCAACAAGAAGTCAACTTCCTATTAACACTATTAATCAACGATCAAGAAAAACTAATCGGTGAAATCTATAGAAAATTACTACAATTGGATATGGAAAATGAAACCATTAAGGATACGATGGTAAAGTGGGCTAGCTCTCTTGGTTATAATATACAATTAGAGAAGTGAGAACATGTTTGGATAAAAGGGTTGAGATATACAGCATCACAAAATATAAAAGAAAACTAGGTTAAAATGTTTTATCGCTGGTACTTAACCCCAGAAAGATTAGCAAAATTTTATAAAAATAAAAACAACAAATGTTGGAAATGCGAAGAGGTAACAGGGACATTCATACACTGTTGGTGGAACTGCAAAAAGGTAAAAAAAATAGAAACAAATTAGAGACTTAATTAGTGAAATTTTACATATTAAGTTAGAATTAAAACCAGAAAGCTTCCTATTGAGTATATTTGATAATGAAATAGAAACGAAATACGGAAAACAACTTTTTTATATGGTAGCAATAGCAAGAATACTATTAGCACAAAAATGGAAATCAAAGGATATTCCGAAGAAAGAGGAATGAGTATTAAAGCTAATGGAAATAATAGAAATGGATAAATTAACTCAAATAATAAGAGAGAAATCTATAGGGAATATCTCGAAAAAAATTAACCAAGAATGTGACTTAGTGTTTGAATATATGAGGAAGCAATGGGGGAGCTTGTGGTACTTAACTTGATTGTAGATTATATTTGTTTCGAGGGTATTTTTATTTGAATATCTATTGAATAAGTATAGCATTTGTAATGGAGAAGGAAATAAGAAGTAAAGAAACAAATAGGAAGAATAAGATGTAAGTATAGTTAGTAGTGAAGAAGATGATAAAAGAATAGGTGAGATAAATAGGTTGTGTATAAGAGATACTAGAAGTAACATACTATGCAAAGAGGATGGAAGTCATAGGTTTTAATTTAAATGGTGGAGGGTGGTTTGGGTGGGTGGGGTGGGGAGTGGGTTATGTTGTTGTGTTATGTTATGTTGTGTTGTGTATGCTAAAAGATTTAAAAAAAAAAAGAAGTCAACTTCCAGGTCATGTCCTGTTGCTAAAAAGGCTCTACTTGGCCTAACATGGTTCAGAGAAGAGTCAAAATAGGATAAAATTGCTTCAAGTGGGCAACTTTGGGGCATTTGGGGACCCCCAAAATGCAGTGAGGGGTGAAGCCCTCCAAGGTCCCCTGAGTGGCCTCCATGACAGTTTAGAGGCCAAAGGTTATCCACTCTGGATTTAGAGCCATATTCTGTGGCATGTAAAAGTCTATACAGAGTGGAAGAAGATCCTGGGAATTTGACAGGGAAAATTTAGCCAAATATTGTAGTCAACAAACAACTTGAGCTCCAAAGCTTTATTTGTAATAAAGACTATCAAACAAGCCAGAAAAGGGAAAAAATTAAACATTTTAGTAGTACAGCATTAGATTTGATAATCTGGATAACATCTATTGTCTGATTGGATACTTCCTGTGATCACTAATCTTAGCACTGACAGTTTTCTTTCTTCTAAAGAAAACTGGTTCCAACTCCTGGAATAATTCTCTTTGTCTTGGAAACATTGGTGAATTCTCTACTGCAGCGGTCCTCAGACTTTTTACCCTTGGGACTCCCTCCCCTTTTCATCTACACATGGAAGCCCCCCCAACAAGTACTGGTAACATCAAAGCACAGCTCTACCATTTTATAATATACATTTCATACTGTTCCAAAAACCCTACTGCTGAATTTCAGTGGTGAACTGGAAAAGGTCATTAGAGCAAGGAGGACATGCTTGTTTAAATGTGGGTTTCCTAGCGTGCTGCCAATTTCTGTGGCAGCCCTTATGCTTCTTTCCATGGCTTTTATTAGTTTGTCACTGAAATTTAGTTGCTTGATTTGACATTGAAATTTAGTGATATAGATTTAATGTGAATCATGGGAAGCAAGGAGCATTCCAGGTGGGAAGTGCAGACATTTAGGACTGCATGTTTATTTTTTGACCAAGAACAAAATTACTCCACAGCTGGAGGGATGAGGACTGCTTGCCAGAATTGTAGGTCACTAAAATGAGTACCCAGCTTGTTGGGGGCAATTGGCTTTCTCATTGCAAACTGCTTAGAGAGTGCTAGTTCACTGATAAGTGATATGGATAATTGCTATCAGTGGAGTGGTGAATCTCCTTTTGTAGTGATAGGACTCATGATTCTGCATAGCTCCTTTGCTGTTTAGGACAGAATCTAAAGGGTAATGTGGCCTCTCTCTGGCCCACTGCTGGATGGGGTCCCACCCTTCCTTGCTTCTCCATGGAAGTACGTAGTCTAAGGTCGTATGCTTTCAACACATCTTCTCTATTGACACAATGTCTTGTTTCCTCTAGTAACTCAAACTTCTCCCGCGCAACACAAACAAAAGTGAAACAGGCATAAAATGGCTGAGTCTTCACTGGCTCCTCTCTCCTTCTTGGACACTTCCCAGTTGGCATTTCCATTGCTGCAGCAGCCTCACCCTATACTCCACCTTTGGCCTCGGACGTCTCACCACTCCCCTTCTATCAGGCTGAAACCCCTAGGGCTTGGCATGCCCTTCCTCAAGGAGGACGTGTGGAGACCTCTTTGTGTGGGCTTCCTGCAGGGGGTCTCCCTTTCAAGTCATTTCAGTTCCTTGTCCCCCTTTCATCCCTTCTCCTAGCCCCATAGTCTCTTCCTTCCCCAACACTGGGTGCAGACCTTCCAAATATCTCCCAAAACCTGGTCTTGGGAGGGCTCTCGGCTCTCTTACCAGCTGCCAGTGCCTACCTCCCTGGCTCCAAAATCCCATCCACCTTTCCTTGTTGGCTCTCCCGAGTACCTTCTTCCTCTCAGTCCAGACTTGCCTCTCACTCTCTCACAAGCCCCTTTCTTCTCTCTTCAGTGTGTCCATCCAACTCCAGGCAGGGGATCTCTCTCGCACCTCCCCCCTCCTGGTTCTTCCCTTTTTAGGCCCTTGTCTTTGGTCCATGCCTCACCCTCTTATCCTTCTTTCTGAGCGCTTTGGGGCCGATTCTTCAGCCTCCCGTGTTTTCAGTTGGCTCCTCCATTTGGATCAGCATGGATATCGGAGGTGGGGCAGAAGGTCTTGGAATGTGCAGAGTGCGCAGACTGCATGGATTTACGCAAAAACTTCTTGCCACAAGAAACACTAAGCAGACTGTCACGGAGCTGTGTGCCAGATCTCCTCCTTCCCTCCAGATGCTGAGAAAGCACATTGAAACAATTGTCTCTTCAAAGAGGCTCTTTAATCTTCCAGTTGCTACATACAGAAACCAAAATCAACAGCTACACATCCACCACTGACAACCAAGAAACCCACACTGTACAATGAGGCTTGGGCTTTATATACACTTTTGCCATGCTGCCACCAAGCTCAGCCTGTTCCTGCTGTGTCACCTTAGTTGTTGTCCCCCAACCAAGATGACCAAGTGTATTTTCATTAGTTTTTCAACACTTCACAGTGCTTTCTGGCACATGATGAACTTGCAGATACATCACATGTCTTGTACCAGCTGCAACCAATTCCTTGGTTATCAGGCTGCAAGTGAACCAAAGTTACCTTTGTCACTTCTTCACATCTGGAAATTTTATATCAGGCTTTATTCTTTAACATTCCCCTCTAAAATGTACTGATGTGTGTGTGTCATTGTGCCAAATACATTTTTAACCATCCTGCCTATGTTTTGCACTTTAGCTGAACAGCCAAACTTGTGCATTTAAGGTGCCATACCAACAGCTGTTTATGCTTTTCCACTGGCAATGCTTTTTGTTAGAACATCAGCTATGTTGTCCGTGGTGTCGATGTACTCCAGACTTAAAATCTTGTTCTGGACGATCTCCCTGACATTCTGACAGGTATGTATTTCGTGCGACACTTCAGATTTTCAGTTTCAGACATTGCAATGCAAGATTGCGAGTCTTCATGCACTACAGTTGGACCTGTGCATTTTTCACCTAAGTTCTCTAGCAACTGACATACTCACTGGACTTTTCCAGCCATTTCAGACAATGCTACAAATTCTGCCTCAGTAGTACTCAGTGCCACACAGTTCTGCTTCCTACTTCGCCACAGTACTGGGCTATCTGCAAATCTTACCAGCAAACCCGACACTGACTTTCTGTCATGTAGTTCAGAAGCAAAAGAACTAGCCACAAAACAATCAAGCTGATCCATGCTTTCCTGTATCACCAGCTTTCTGTCTTTGGTTCCCTTCAGATACTTAAGCACATGTTTCACTGCTGTCCAATCTTCAATTTTGGGATTGCTTACTTTTCTGCTAAGCACCCCTATAGCAAAAGAAATGTCAGGCCTTGTGTTATTTGCAATAAACAACAAGCTGCCTATTGTACTCCTGTACAGTTCTGGGTTTTCAATATCCTTTGTTGACTCACAGCTGGTGTAACCAGGAGTCATTGGACTTCTAACTACTTTAGTACTTTCCAGACCACATTTCTCAATCAGCCTTTCTTTATTATTATTATTATTATTATTATTATTATTATTATTATTTATATAGCGCTGTAGAGTTGCACAGCACTGTACATAAAACAATAGATATATAAGAGAAAGCCTGCCTATGGCGTACAGTCTAGGAGATAATAGGATAATACATATAAAATAGATAGCAATACAGGAAATGGCTCAATAAAGGAGAAAAAAGAACATCGCATAGCAAATGGTAATCACGCAATGCCTGGGAACGCT
Source organism: Sceloporus undulatus (assembly GCF_019175285.1). Taxonomy (NCBI): domain Eukaryota; kingdom Metazoa; phylum Chordata; class Lepidosauria; order Squamata; family Phrynosomatidae; genus Sceloporus; species Sceloporus undulatus. The sequence goes on from NC_056523.1 coordinate 226,636,801, forward strand.
GCCCTGAACAGGATGGTCTTCAACTCTGTTTTGAAGCTGGTTAATTAAGTGATGGCCCTTGCTCGTGGGGGAAGACGGTTCCAGGAGTGAGGGGCAGCAAGTGAAAATTGGCGAATCCGAGATGGGACAGAGAAAATCCTGGGCTGGGACAGCAGACCTTGATTACCAGAGCGGAGGGCCCGAGTGGGAAGGTGAGGAGAAATAAGTTCTGATAAGTAAGGAGGGACCAGCCCATGGAGGGCTTTAAATGTCAACAGCAGGAGCTTATACTGAATATGGAAAGGGAGGGGGAGCCAGTGAAGGGATGCCAACAAAGGAGAGATATGGTCAGAGCGGTGGGCGGATGTAATAATGCATGCAGCAGAAATTAAAGGACGGAGGTGAGAAAGAGGAAGCCCAGCCAGGAGGACGTTACAGTAATCAAGTCGTGATTCCACTAGGGCATGGACCAGAATCTTGGCAGTAGAGGCAGAGAGATATGGTCGGATTTTGGCAATGCTGTATAAAAAGAATCTACAAGCTTTGGCTGTGGTCTGGATCGGAGGGATACACGACAGGGAAGAATCAAAGATAAAACCAAGACTACGGGCTTGCTGCACTGGTTGAATAGAAATGTTGTCCACATAAACGGACTTAGGGGGAAAGACAAGAAGCTCTGTCTTGGACATGTTGAGCTTCAAACGCCGATGGCGCATCCACTGCGAGACAGCTGTGAGACAGGATGAAACTTACTGTTCAAGCCTTGGAGAAAGGTCAGGGGTGGAAAGATACAACTCGGTGTCATTGCCGTACAGATGGTAGGAAAACCAAAAGAGCTAATGAGTTTACCTAAGGACAGTGTGTAGAGAGAAAAGAGAAGGGGACCCAGAACAGAGCTCTGGGGCACTCCAACAGATAAGGGAACAGAGGACGAGGTCTGACCACCTGTGACCACTGCAAAAGATCTGCCTGACAAATAAGATCTAAACCAGTCGAGAACAGAGTCTGAGAACCCAAGGTCAGAAAGTATATCCACTAGAAGATCGTGATCAACGGTGTCAAAGGCTGCAGACAAATCAAGAAGGATGAGAAAAGAGTAAAGGCCATTAGCCTTGGCTCGTAAAAGGTCATTTGAGATCTTATGTCCTGTGCCAGCTGCAACCAATTCTTTGGTTATCAGGCTGCAAGTGACCCATACAGTGGGGCAAAAAAAAGTAGAAGTGGAAGCTCCAATTGATACAAAACATGGCAGCCAGACTGGTCACCAGAAAATCCAAGTTCAACCATATTACACCTATTTTAAAATCACTACATTGGCTGCCTGTTAGCTTCTGGGCTCAGTACAAGGTGTTGGTTATTACCTGTAAAGCCCTACATGGCCTGGGTCCAGTCTGCTTGAAGGAATGCCTCCTCCCATACAGTCCTTCCCGTACACTCTGATCCTCCGGGAAAAACCTCTTACAATCTAGAAAGACCAGACTGGGGGTGACCTCCCGGAGGTCCTTTTCTGTCACCACTCCAAAAACCTGTAATGATCTGCCGGAAGAGATTCGCCAATTATCCTCACTCGAGGCTTTTAAAAAGGTGACAAAAACCTTTCTCTTCTGGCAGGCCTTCCCCGATTGATAATGTCCAGAGCCAATTGAATCCCCCTTTTCTTATTTTTCTTATTTGTGATTTGTTTTTAACTTTGATGTATTGTTATGTACTTTTTAAACATTTTTTTACTGTTTAATTGTATAGTTGGGAGGGAGGGTTGGGTCGAGGTCTTATGGGCCTTGTTGTTTTTATTGTTGTATACTGTATTTACTTTGTTGTTACCCGCCTCGATCCTCAATCGGAAGAGGCGGGATATAAATAAATATTTATTATTATTATTATTATTATTATTATTATTATTATTATTTAGTCAGCCACCAATTGTGCAAGTTCTCCCACTTAAAAAGATGAGAGAGGCCTGTAATTGACATCATAGGTAGACCTCAACTATGAGAGACAAAATGAGAAAACAAATCCAGACAATCACTTTGTCTTGATTTGGAAATAATTTATTTGCAAATTATGGTGGAAAATAAGTATTTGGTCACCGACAAGCAAGATTTCTGGCTCTCACAGACCTATAACTTCTCCTTTAAGAGGCTCCTCTGTCCTCCACTCATTACCTGTATTAATGGCACCTGTTTGAACTCGTTATCAGTATAAAAGACACCTGTCCACAACCTCAAACAGTCACACTCCAAATTCCACTATGGTGAAGACCAAAGAGCAGTTGAAGGACACCAGAAACAACATTGTAGACCTGCACCAGGCTGGGAAGACTGAATCTGCAATAGGCGAGAAGCTTGGTGTGAAGAAAACAACTGTGGGAGCAATAATTAGAAAATGGAAGACACACAAGACCACTGATAATCGCCCTTGATCTGGGGCTCCATGCAAGATTGCACCTGTGGGGTGAAAATGATCACAAGAACAGTGAGCAAAAATCCTGGAACCACATGGGGGGGGGACCTAGTGAATGACCTGTGAAGAGCTGGGACAAACGTAACAAAGACTACCATCAGTAACACACTATGCCGCCAGGGACTCAGATCCTGCAGTGCCAACCCTATTTGAAGGAGACCCATGGTGTTCAGGGTGAAGGAAAATCTCCGAAGCAGAGGCTTTGCCACTAGATTTACCACTGGGAGGATTTACCACTGGGAGCGCTGCAAATCCCCCTTGATTTTACCATGGCTTCTCCTGCAGCTGCTCTAAATTATATGGGAGCTGTGCCAGTACAAAATATCTTGGATCATTTGTGGGAGGGCTCTCCTGTTACAAAGTTTTGGGGAAAGCACATGAACAATGCCTTCAACAGATCTAAAAATGCATTAAACAGAAATAAATGTTCCCACCTGCATGTAGCTTTTAAAATGTTCCTTCTGTTCACATTTTACCATGCTATGACTTAACATAAGGCTTACTAGATAAAGACTTAATATATTTGATTGTGATTTAATATAATACCTGTTTAAGTAAGATGCTTTTGGAATAGTAAGGTAAGACAGGGTGCATTTATGCCCACATGAGCTTGCTACCTTAATAAACTCAATGAGCTTTTAACAATTGCATTTTGTTAGTGAGAGGTGATTTTTAGATACCCTGGGGATGACCACCGCATTTATTAATTCAGTTACGCTGCAGCTAAATATTTTATTCACAGAAGTCTAATAAAAAGCATAAGTAAATTCTAATTTTAGTAATGTATGAATAAACAGAATAAACTGTATAAAATTTTGCATGGAAGCATCTGAAGGAGTTATTTGGTTTAGAAAGTGACACTGCACAATTGAATCTCCCAATAGTTTGCATTAATGTAAAGAAATTTAATTATGTTTGAGTTCTGCAGTTCCCTTAAATGTGTTATTTTCTCTTTCTAGCTTTTAGCCGTGCCCCTGTTCCTATGGCTGTGGTCCGAAGGGAACTCTCCTGTGAAAGCTACCCAATAGAACTGCGTTGCCCAGGAACAGATGTTATCATGATTGAAAGTGCCAACTATGGTAGGACAGACGATAAAATCTGTGATTCTGATCCTGCTCAGATGGAGAATATCCGCTGTTATCTGCCAGATGCTTATAAGATTATGACTCAAAGGTAGGCATTTTCTATTCTTGCATGGTGGGATTTATGTTAATCTTTCTTGCTATTTATGAACTTCTCTGTTTATAAAAGGCTATATGGAATCTTTCTGCACATTAATGTATACAGCTGTATACAGTTCTAAAATTTTTGTGGCAAATGATTCCAGGCTCAGTTTCATTATCCCCATCCTTTATCATTTCTAGCCCAAGTAATTCTCAGCATTTTCAGAGTTCACTTTGATTCATATTTTTTTCTCTGCAATCTTTTAGTTCAAAGACAGGCTATATTATTATCTGCCATAGTGCATGAGTGGAGAGACAAGAGCAGAAAATGAGTGATGAGTTAATGGAACATGCCAAATTCAAATTTCCTGATTTCAATCCTCTGAAGACCATACCTCACAGTTCTTAACTACATCTAACTAACCTTCTACACAACTCCCCCTCCCTCCTTCTTAAAAGGAGACTCCAAACAGACACAGACATTACGATGCTGTTGCTGTGACCCAGTTTGCATTAAGCTGTGATCCCCTTCCACCAGTTGAAAGTCACTGTTGCTATATTATACTGTATACTGAACATACCTTGAATGAATGATGAATGAAATTTTATTTCTATACCGCTATTCCTTGCAGATCACAGCGATTTACAAAAATCACCATCAAAAACACTACAATACATCAACCCATAACCCAATAATACAAAAACCCACGATACCAATTTAAAAAACAATACAAAGTATCCTAAAACATTTCATACAATCAATTCACAATCTAAAAACCAATTAAAACTTAACTTAAGATACATCTTTCATCCTCTAGATTTCCAATCCTGGCTTCCTCTCACTTGAACATAGATTGTGTAGTAGATAAACTAAAAAAAATAGCACGTTCCTCACATGTACAAGAAAAGTTAGCTTCTTATTGATTACTTTTTGTTGTGCAGGTGTGACATTTGACATCTTATGACATTGTTCCATAAAATGACTGATGAAGTGTACATTTTTTTTTTGCCAAACAGGCAGAAACATCACACTCTGTCCTATATTTGACAGTTACTGTATTTTCTGGTGTGTGAGACTGCTTTTTAACCCAAGAAAATCTTCTCAAAAGTCGGGGGTCGTCTTATACGCCAGGTGTCGTTTTATAGGACAGGTGCTGAAAGTTCCAAGCCAGACTGGAGAATCTGTGGTCACTGCATATGGTGGGGGGAGCTCACAAACGGCGGCATCCCCGCCATATGCGGTGACTGTATGAAAGCAGCAAGGGCAGCGCTGTACAAGTACGGTAGAAGAAAATCCACTCACCTGGAAATACGTGACTTAACATGGTCCCGATGACGAGGTGAGGGGGCACCTCACCGGGAAGGTGTAAGTGAAGGGCAGTGCAAGCTGCAAGTGTCTGGGATGCCCAGAGTATGGCCAAAAGAGACATGTTTGTGCTACCACTCTGATAGTCTTGGGGACAGGGAGGGCTGGGCAGGCAGGGAGAGCTGACCAATCCAAGCAGGCTTTGTATACAACAAGTTTTCCTGCTAAGTACCTGCAGGTCATAAGCATTTGAATTAAAATTACCATATGGAAATCAAATCTGATGCTTTTAAAATTTTTATTTGGTGTGCATTGGAAGAGGGGTAGTCTTAACTCTATATTTGTCTTATACGCCTAGTCTTATATGCTGGAAAATATGGTAATTGAGTTGGAAGACTCGTCTAGCATGCTCTCATTCCACAATAATAACTTTCTTGCTGAACATTTTAAAGATTTATTGTGATGAAAACAATGACCTAATGAAAAGTATATGTGGCCTTGTGATTTGCACCTATAATCTGTCCACACAGAATGGTGCTCTCTGTTGGTGATTTAATTGTAATAGTATCATTGTAACAAAAAATAAATCCTGTGATGTTTTGTTGGTATTGTGTGCCTTCTATAGTGGTTATATTTCCTACTTTGCAGAGGACAGTCATCTATTTCCATACTATTCAAAGTGGTGATCCATAGACACGATCCCTGAACCATTGGCACCTAGTCCCTAGAGAGTGTCCAGGAAAGAAACAATTGTAGCCAATGAGCAGAAATATGGTGTTGGTCCCCCAAAGAAGTTCACTCTTTTACTTGAAGCTTCATCCAGGTTTAAAGATAAAGGGTTGTACAAGGAGATTGCACGGGCCTTGAAGTGGTCCCTGGACAACATAATGTATAGTTTCACTATAATGAAATTATTTTTTTCTGAATTTCAGTTATAATAAGCATTGCTAAAGAGTAGGTTTTTTAAAAATCTATCTATCATCTAATTTATATGCCTTGTAAGCTATGGCCTTTTGACCTGCATCTGTTTGTCTGTCTGTCTGTCTATCTATGATATATTATATATTTACAGGCTCCCTTCTGGAACAAGGTGTAGTCCCAGGAATTTGTTTGGTACCAAGCACTGACACATATTACTGTTATAAAATCAGCTTTATGTTAGTAAATGATGCAGCATATGTTCTATAGCAGAGGAAGCACCACTGTCCTTTAAATGATCACGCCTAGCACCAGCTTGCAGCAAATAGTAGAACTGGACCCCTAAGCAAACAATTCTAGTCAAGCTATCCCTGGTCAGCTTTGAGGAGCCTCTAGGCTGGTATCCACCACCTCATTACCCCAGCAACGCCAGTGGAAGATGGACTGCCAAGGGTTATATAGTGGAGAAGCAAACAAAGAAAGTGGGCAAGCATGACCCACCTCCACCACTATAGTTAGAAGGACTATAC
>NC_056523.1:226643256-226644287 GCF_019175285.1 Sceloporus undulatus
CATTAGATAGTGGGTGTGTGGCTGTCAAATAATAGTTGGTGCCAAGCTTGGGGAGGGGGGGACTGAAACTGAGAGGGCTGGCATCTAAAGAGAGTTACAATGCAGGAGACACTGAACAGAATCCCAGATTCGATTTTCTCAGGGATAGTGGCCATCATCATCACATATTGGTGGCAGCAGTGGGATCAAAAAGATCCATTGGGCTGCCGTCCAAGAAAGTAGTTGGATGGGTGAGTCTCATCGTGACAGTGAGCCACTGTTTTGTCGTCCATATTTGCTGGCAGGTTTGGGGTAGAACTAGAGCTGATCCTGTTTGTATGGATTGTACATAGCAGTTCAACTTGAATGTTGTTTGTTCCTGGTTATTTATTCTTCCCAAATTCTTTGAGTGCATCTTTTAAATTTGGGGCTCATCTTATTATTCTGCTTTCCGTATGTCATTCATTCTTTCTTCTTTTCTATATACTTCTTCTGTGTGTTGCTTCCTTCATCTTTATATTCCGTCTTGGTCATGTAATATGATCCTCTTCTGATCATACAGCATACCCAGTCTTGGTTTGAATTTCCCTTTGAGTTCATGGATCTTGTGGGAAAGTCTCTTATTCTTTTCTTTTCTTTTTGTCTTCTATTTCTCTGACTTGATTGTTGTAGTACAGCGCAGCAGGTGCATACGCGGGCACACCATATGTGGCTCCTGGTTTATGTGAAAGCCGCGCTGTAATAAATTGAATGGTGTGTGTGCCCGTGGCCCGTGCACACCGCGCCGCCGCAAACACAAGCCCCCTTCTATTGAATGGGGCTTGAGCTTACGCAGTATTTATCTAACGCGGGGAGAGGGGTCTGGAACGGATCCCCGCATAAGGCAAGGCTCCACTGTAATTCTCTTTATGCTTCTGCACTAGTTGTTCAATAGTTGTATTCACAGTTCTGGTTCTATTCCTACCTCCATTTTCTTTGGCTTCTCATCATTCCTTCTTTTTCGCCATAGATACCATCTTTATGTATTCTACTTTGATTATCTCCCTGGCGGC
>NC_056523.1:226644387-226644718 GCF_019175285.1 Sceloporus undulatus
TGTGCTGTTATGGTTCCCTTGTTAACTTGTATTTTTTCAATTAAATTTCTTCTTCTGTTTTGTTTTAGTTTTTGGGCCAGCCATTTTCTGTTTTTATTGGTGTAATCGAAATTCTTTGTTTAATTATTTTAAGGTTCTTTCCGACTTCTCTAGCTAGTTCTATTTTTAATTGTTTTTGAAGATTTCAATTGAATTTTTAACTTTTTGAAGCCGGGTCTAGCGTTAGTTCCTTTTCTTTTACAGTGGTACCCCGGGTTACGAAATTAATTCGTTCCGCGGCGCCCTTCGTAACCCGAAAGATTTCGCAACCCGAAAAAGCCATAGCCGCTAG
>NC_056523.1:226644818-226656673 GCF_019175285.1 Sceloporus undulatus
TCCCAGAAATTTCGTAACGCGGTGCTTTCGTATCCCGGGGTACCACTGTACTTGTATTTCTTCTTCAATCTTTTTCTGCATTTCATTTCTTACTTTTTTTTTGTAAGTGGCCCGTTGTATTATGAGACCATGAACAAAAGCTTTACTAGTGTCCCATATCGCATTTTTTTTTGTTTCTGCTTTATTGTTTTCTTGAAAAAACCTTTTGAGTTAAAGTTTCAAAGTTTCACAAATTCCTCATCTTCCAAAAGATTTTAATTTAATCTCCAGTAGTATTGCATTTTGTTCATCTTAAGTTCGAGGTATATTAGTTTGTAGTCAGATTCTGTCCCCGGCAATGTAGACATATTGTCAGTTTTTTTTAACAGTGTGCTTGTTGTTGAAAACAGATCTATTCACGATGCTGAGTTATATTGATCTGGGAAAAAAGTATATCCCGGAGTTTGATCATATACAGTAACTTGGTCCAAACAAAGAACCCGTTTTGCGGGTTCCTTTTTCGCTGGAGAGAAGCCGCATGGTTTGGCGGCTGTGGCTTCCCTTCGGGGAAAAAAGTCTGTCACCACTCCAGACATTCTCTAAGGTATGTATGATCCATGGAAGATGAAGGTACCTGATCTTCCTCAAGGGAAGGATTCTCCTGCCCTTCCAAGTCTGGGCCTTTAACATCAAATGCTCTATTTCCCACAGATTTTATGAAGGTCATAAGGGCTCTATAGCTAGTTATTTTGAGACCAAATCAAATAGCTGTTAAAATATACATACGTGCACACGCACACATGCGCACACACACATATATTATTACAACTCACCTCAATTTGTCATGGGAATCAACATATCCCAGTTGTGATTGCCAGAGTTTATGCTCAGAGTTGTCTCTGCTATTTCCCTTTTTTCTAGGGCTGCTAGAGTTCTTGCTAAGAAAACACTTCAGGGCAATATAAAGTTCTGCCAGGGCATTAACAAATGACTGAAGGTAGTGGCTATTTCAGGAGACAATAGCTTCAATGCCATTCAATGGACTCCAAGAGCACAACTAGTTCAGCTCTGGTGCAAAGGCAGATTTGACTAAAGGACTAACATATAGATGCCCGTTCCAAGCAAGCAAAATCTAACATTTCCACCCCTTACTAGGGGCAAATTGTTTGGAGGAAAGTATCTTGGCTGAGACTAAGGATAAGAAAAAGGCCTTACCATCTTTTATTTAGAATGAAAAAGAAAAAAATAGAGAGATAACGGAAAGTAAGTTGACGATACTCTATTACTCTCTCTATCTCAGGTGGGGATGGTATGAGCCTTGCAAAGATTTTCTGAATATTGTGACAAATTTCACCTACTAAATAAACTTTGAGAAATCCAAAATATTGGTATTTTCTAAGAGTTTTGTACCGAGAACGTGGAAGATTGGTAATCAAACAATTGAGCAAGTCAAAAAGTATGTTTACCTTGGTGTCCTTTTTCATTTTAACAGGCAATGGAGTAAACAGAGAGATAAAACAGGGATCATTGGCGGCTATACAATTTTTTTATTATAAAAAAGGCAACCAGGATATTCTAGTGGACTTAAAAATTTACAAAGCCAAATTAAGACCGCAATTACTTTACAGCATATACACCTGGATTCCAGCCTTTAATAAGGAGATTAAATGTTTGCAGACACATTTTTTCAGGAGACTATTATCTGTACCGCCATGTGTACACCATCTGACTCTCTATGCGGAGCTGGGATTGAATGATCTTGAAACTGAAGCCTGGTTTTGGTTTAAGATACTTTTCCGGCCTAATAGATCCAGTCTTTTATGGTTCCTACTATCTGAGGTTTACTATGCTAGTTGGGCTAAATTTTATGAAAGTAACGTAATTTCTATAGGTTTAAATGTTGGTTCTCTCCTTTTACTTGCCGAAAAGGAGTGTCTTGAATCTATTAGGGTCTGCCTTGCAGAGAGAGAATATCAACTGACATATCCCACTCCTCCCAGAGTGTGTTCTCCAGTGATGCTCGGTATCTACCCCTTGCAGGGTAGGATACCAGACTATTTTCAAACCCTTTCACTGCTGGTGTCGAGGAAGGCCTTTTTGTTTGCAAGACTGAATGTACACCCCTCAAATGTGACCAGGGGCAGATATCTGCAGACCCCATTTTTGAATCGTGTATGTCACTGTGATCAAGCTCCAGATGTTCTCCATCATATTGTATTGCTTTATCCATTTGTTAAGAAGGTTATTGGAAATGAATATCTGTTTGGATGGGTTATCAGTGGAATATTTATTGGAAGATCAGAACGCACATATTACCAGGCTAATGGCCAATTTTCTGGTGAAGGCAACAAGATTATGGCTTAAGTTTTAATAAAGATCCTGAAGTTTAATTGTAAATGTATGTTGTTGTTGTATGCCTAATAAAGGTTGACTGACTGACTGACTGACTGACTGACTGTATATACCTTCTTCAGTCCCATTGTTTTCTGTTAGGACGTTTATGCCTGACTGCTTCAGCCTGAGTTGTTTGTTGGCTTGGGAGTAAAGTGGGAACAAATGCTTGTGCAGTAGCAATGGTCTACATTGAAGGCCTGGTTTGTTTGCTAGGCTGACATGGGAGTAATGCTGGAGCAGGTGCTTGTGCAGTAGCACTGGCCTGCGTTGAAGACCTGGTTTGTATGCTAGTTTCCCCTTCATACAAAGGTAGGAAGACCTACTTGTTTGCATGCACTTTATCCCAATTTAGACTAAAAGCAAAATTAGCAGACCTTGAAATGATAATTGCTTCATTTTTGTCTAAAAATTACCATGCTTTTGCCTCTTGTGCAGAACCCACCATAATTAGCTTTCTAGCTTTTTCTTGTCTATCCCTTCTCTAGCCCTTTCTCCTATGAGCTTTTGGAATGAAAACCTATGCTTGGGTTCCAAATGTTCGTAAGTGTCCTAAATAAGGCTTCTTCTGGTATAACATAAAATAAAGTGTGGTTTGAATAGGCTCATGCCAGAGTCTGTTAAGTAAATAATTTCCAGTTATTATGGCTTCTCCCCACAAAGTTTGAGGAAAACAAATCCTGTAACTGAATTCTGTAACAGAGAATCCTTCACTGTTTGTATTTTCCTAACAAACCTCTCTATTTTTCCATTCTCTGCACTTTGGTAAACACATGTAAGTTTGTGCTTTATTCCTTCCATTTTAAGAAATTTTTCAAAATTATCCTCGTTTGTTATATGATTGTTTAATCTCTTTGGTATCTTGTTCTGCAATGGAAAGGTGGATCTAAATTTGTTTCAATAGAAAAAGTAAGGGACTACATAAGCTTCACAAGGTAATTAAAGAAATGGTAAAATGCTGATGAAGTTACAACAATTAAAAGAAAGGAAAGTTAGGTAATGATGTAAGGAGATAATCAGTGATCAATGGAAGAGGGAGTTGGAATGAATGGTAGTAAGAAGGGAAGGAAGAAAAGGATGTGAGAAGAAGGTTAGCATATGTGGGAAGTCTCTCATGACCTCTCAGCAAGACGCCCTGTAACCAGTGGTGTTTCCAGCCTGGGTGTCACCTGGTGTGGTGTGGGAGAGCAGGGCAGCCTCCACCCAAGCCTTCCGAGTCCATAGAGGACTCGCAGGGCAGCCTCCCTCCTCCCTCCCCCAATGCCCCTGAATCCTCCAAGGACTTGCAGGGTATCATCCCTCCTCCCATGCCCCTGAGCAGGACATCCTTCCTCCCCCCGTGCCCTCCGAGTCAGAGAGGAGGCTTTTTCTTCCTCCCTCCATGTCTTCTAAGTCCACACTGGACTCAGAAGACAACTGGGGAGGTGCCAGTGGCAACACAATGGCCCTTCTCCTCCGTCCTGGGCTTTCTCCCTGAGAGGGAACCCTGGACAGAGCAGCCTGGAAGGATGCGTATGCACCCCTACTGACCCAAAGAGGGAGGGGGCCCAACTAGGAATCAGCCCCCCTTCTGGGTGTCAGCCAGTGCAGTCCGCATCCTCTGTACCCCCTCAGTGACACTATTGCCTGTAACTTGACCCACTGCTGCACCACACACAAGCCATTTTTGCTCACAGATTTTTTTTTAATGGGACATACAAGATGAAAAAGCTAGGAGAGGCTGCAGCCTTTCTATTTGCCTGGGCCTACCCAGGATGGCAAGATTCTGCTTCTTCCTTTCAGTTAATTCAGTGCAAACTACTTTTGCCCTTCAGCTTCAGTTTGCAGCAACTGAAGTAAGCTGAACCAAAGAAGGAAAGTGGAAGGAGAAGAGAGAAACTGGAACATTTCAAAAGGAGCTGAAAAAAGTAGGAAGACTGAAGTTTCATTGGGACTGTCCCTGTCAAACTATGGCACTTGGAGGATATAATGTTGTTGTTCTGTGTTTTAAAGTCACATCCAACATAAGGTGAAGCTGACTTGAGCCTATCATAAGGTTTTCTTTTCCTTTTCCATGTTTAATTCAATCATAGCAGTGTGATTCTGGCTCCAACCTAAACTCAACAGCTCAGTTGACCTTTCTTTAAACCATTTTCCATGACTACATACATGGATATCCTTTTCCCTAAAAGTGTTGCTCTTGTTTCATATCATTATTCAAAGCACTGGTAGATCAGCTCCTTTTACACTTGGCTCTAGTCTAGACTATGTCTCACCAGGATGTTGACTGTCTAATGTAAGTGCCCTGATATCCCCATGATCCGATTTTTGCCTATATTTTGAAATCACCTTGCTCTGCATGGTTTGCAGAGGCTGCAATGACTTACAAAACACTGGGAAGAGGTAACATTGTGAATATAGTACGTAGGCCCCAGACACATGGAAGGCTAAAACAATGGAAGAAGGAGCTTGAGAGACAGGACCCTCCACCACATACACATACACTTTGTATTTCTTACAGAAGCTGAATATCAAAAGATGAGTTCTGTCAACTAGATCAAACGAGATCACAATTCCCTTTTATCCGCTGATGCGTTCCTTCCTTTTTGCTTGTTTTGGTGTGCTCCAGATCTTTTCAGGGTGTTGTAAACTCAATGAAGCTACTATCAATCAAATTATATTTTCATCTTTTTTGATATCAAAGCAAGCCTTTTGGTCTTTCGAAAGGACTATCAGGTGGTCTTTGTTTCTCATGGAATCACCTTGGTCTGAGGCTGTTTTAAAGGTATAAAGGTATAAATATGCCCAGGAAAACCTGGCTTCTTTCCTGCCCTGCTGTTGCCCATAGACTCTTGGACTGATTCACTCCTGCTTTCTGTCAGGTAGATATTAACCCTCAATCAAATCCTAAACTGCTTCATTCACTTTTCTAGCTGTGTATGCTGGGTTTTAGAGTGAGTCCATCTCATCTGTGTGTTCTTCCATATCCTTCCCAAATAAAGGTTAATTAGTTTGATCATGCCTGGAGTCTTCATCAGTTGATACCAATATATTGGTGCTTCGATCCTGATGCTGTTGTTCCATTTTAACATGTTGTTACCCGCCTTGATCACTGGAAAGGCGGGCTATAAATAATAATAATAATAATTATTATTATTATTATTATTATTATACTCCCTTCTTGCAAAGCCAAGCCAACAAGGGCCCATTTTATTAAGTAGAGCATCTAAGAATGTATAATCAGCCCTCCTTATCATGGATTTTTTATCCATGGATTCAAGCACCCAAGGCTTGAAAGTATTTTTAAAGAGTATAAATTCCAAATAGCAAACCTTGATTTTACATTTTATATAAGGGACACCATTTTGCTATGCTATTATATTTAATGGGACTTGAGCATCCACAGATTTTGTTATCCACAAATTTTTATTTTTTCCTTGAAAAAAGAGATCTACACTTCTACAATTGTTTTTTTTTTTTACTGTCTAAGGGGTTAAAGGTTTTGGATAGAATTACCAATCCTCTTTGTTATTTGTTTTCTAATCTCCAGATGCTTTACAGCATTTCAGTAAACTAAAAGGAGTTTGCTTGGCAATTAATGCCAAGAAATCACAGGATTTTAGTAGATAATCCTGTGATTTACATAGAGCTCAATGACTCATCAGGGGCTGTTTGTGAGATGGTTTATTTGGCCTAGAATATAGCAGCTGTCCCTAGTCCTGATTCTTTTCGAATGTAAAAAAGAAAAGAAAAAAGAAGCAGCAATGTTCTTTGCAATTTTGTTTGCGTTTTGTGTCAGCATCTATTAATCTGATTCAAATGAAATGCAAGGAGCTCAAAGAAATCAAGACAGAAAATGAAGCTATCATGAGAAACACGTTTTTTATTCTTGACATCTGCTAGATATCTGCTTCAGATGATACCAGGATTGTTTGGAGTGTCTGTTTTTAAATATCAGAGGCTTTTAGTTCTTCGAACAAACGTCTGCACAATGTTGCCCCAGTTTACATGCACATGGAATTTTTAAACTTATTTTTTCTGTGTCAATGAATGTCTACAAGGAAGAAGAGACCAATTCCTTTTTCAATAAACCCAGTGGCAGTAATCTGTCATGATGATGGCCTCTATATTAAGGCAACATACCTAAAGAAAAAATGTACTATTGCCCTCCCTACATTTTCCCCTTTGCAGTGGATGCAAAGAGGAGATTGGAAGCTTTTTTTGTTGTTGTCAGCTGCTCTCAAGTAGACTTTGACCTATGGTGGCTCTATGAATGAAAGGCCTCTAAGCCACTTTTCTCCAGTCTTGCAGACTCAGGGCAGCCATGGCCTCCTTGAAATACAGTCTTCCTCTTTTCCTACTGCCTTCTACCTCACCAAACATTATTTTCTTTTCTACTGAGTCATGCTTTCTCATGATATGTTCAAAAGTGAACTTGGCTTCTAGGGAGAGTTCAGGTTTGATTTAATTAGGGCACATATATTGGTCTTTTCAGCAGTCCACAGTATCCAGAGAATTCTCCTCTAGAATCACTTTTCATATGAGTTTATTTTCTTCTTATCAGTTTTCTTCTCTGTCCAGCTTTTATATAAAAAAAGAAATATAATTGGCCCTCCACATCTGTGGATTTCACTTCTGCAGATTTTGATTATTTGCAGTTTTGATCAATATGTTCTCTCTAGAAATCTCTGGGTCCTCCAGTGCAATTCTGCCAGAAGTTGTGCTAGAGAACTTAGAAGTTCCTAGAGAAAACATTTCTCTAGGCATTTGTAGGTCCTCCAGCATGATGCTATAGCCAAATTCTCGAAGGTGTTGACCAAAGGGTTGTACTGGAGGACCTGGAGATTCCTAGAGAGGTGTTCGCCTAGGTAAAAAGAATAGTCTTTTTTTTATTTGCAGTTTTTCCACATTCGTGGGGGTCCTGCACCCCTAATCCCAACGAATGTAGAGGGACCACTGTCCTATGCTGTGAACATTCCTAACTTTAGTATTCAATGATATACCTTCTGCATCTTTTCTAGTTCCTTCATATCTGCCCTTCCAAGTCCTAGTCTTCTTCTGATTTCTTGACTGCAGTCTCTATTCTGATTAATGAAAGAGCCAAGGTAAGAAAAATCTTTATTTCAATGTCTTCATTGTCTATTTTAAAGTAAAGTAAATCTTGTGGTCCTTTCTGAATGTAAGGTCATTCTCCTCATGATGTGGCCAAAATACAACAGCCTCAGTTGATTCCGCCTGTGTGGACTGTAGTAATTATGATATTGTTCAGATCATATTTTGGTATGGTGGCTGTTTTTGTCTTCTTATTCAGCTTCATTCTAATTTTTGATATAAATAGTTCACGATCTGCCGCTTCCACAATCTGCAAATATTGAGCTTTTCCATCTTTTGATTACAATTATGTAGTCTATCTGATTTTGTATTGTATTAGCAATATTATTGCTAATTAGATAGAGAGAGAGAGAGAGAGAGATAATATTAGCAATAATATTGCTAATACAATGCAAATATAGTGTAACACAATTATAATACTGATGTATAGTAGTATTATAAAGATATATAATATACAGTAGTATAACAGTAATAATATTAATTATATATAATATGTAATGTTTGATATATAAGAGGTATGTGTGAAAATTCATAGATGGGTACGAATACAGCTATGCATATACAGTGGACCGTTGTTATACGCTGGGGTATGGTTACAAGATCCCCTGTGGATAACAAAATCCATGGATGCTCAAGTCTCATTAAATATAATGACATAGCAAAATGGTGTCCCTTATAAAAATGGAAAATCAAGGTTTCATATTTGAAATTTATACTTTTTTTGAACATTTTCAAACTGTGGATGCTTGAATGCATGTATAAAAAATCCATGTATAAGAAGGGCCGACTGTATATGTAATATGTAGTATGGTGCACAATATGATGTGTAATAATATAACATACACTATTATAATACTATATAGTATATGGTGCTAAACTATATATGTACTTTGTGATGCAATACACGCGCGCACGCGCGCGCATATCATTATATTATTATATACCATACATATACAGACAGAAAGAGAGGGAGAGACCATATGACATAGTGTATGTTATATTGTTACCACAATAACATATCATACTGTATTTTATGGCATCATTAAGAAACAGTGAACCCTTAGTATCCAAGGGGGTTTACTTCCAGGAACCCCCCATAGACCCAAAAATTCATGGACAGTAAAATGGTGACCTTTATATAAAATGGCAAAATTAAGATTTGCTTTTTGGAATTTATATATTTTTTGGAATTTTTTCAAGCCATGGATGCTTGAACCTGTGGATAAAGAATCTGGGGATGAAAAGGGCCAATTGTATATAGTTTATATATCTATATGGTAACAAAAATACAACATATGAAATGGTACAAGGTATGATTTATAATGATCATAATACAGAGTGCCCTCGCTTTATGCAGGAGATCCATTCCAGACCCCCTCTGTGTAAGGCAAATCCCGTGTGTGCTCAAGCCCCATGCTATTCAACATTTACATGAAGCTGCTGGGTGAGATCATCTGGAGACATGGGGCAGGTGTTATCAGTACGCTGATGACACCCAAATTTTCTTCTCCATGTCTCGGACTGCTTCGGTGACTAAGGATGGCATCTCCCCTCTGAATGAGGGAAAATAAGACTTAAACTGAATCCAAATAAAACGGAAGTACTCGCTATTGGCAATCCCAATCCGGGAATGTTGATAAGCTCTCCAATTCTGGATGGGGTCAAACTTCCCCTAAAGGACTGTGTCCATAGCTTGCGGGTACTCCTGGACTCATCGCTTCAGCTGTCATCTCAGGTGGATGCGACAGCCAGGAATGCCTGTTATCAGCTTCGGCTGATACGCCAGCTACGAACCTTCCCGGAACGGGAAAACCTAGAAACGGTTGCACATTCACTGGTAACCTCTCGTCTCAATTTCTGTAATGTGCTCTACATGGGGCAACCCTCATGCCACGTTTGGAAGCTGTAACTGGTCCAAAATATAGCAGCCAGATTGGTTACAGGGAGTTCAAAGTTTTATCCTATTACACCTATTTTAAAATCCCTACACTAGCTGCCTATTAGCTTCCGGGCACAGTATAAGATTTTGGTCATTACTTATAAAGCCCTGCATGGCTTGGGTCCAGCTTACCTGAGGGAACACCTCCTCCCATACAATCCTTCCCGCACTCTCAGATCGTCTGGGAAGAATCTCTTGCAGTCTAAGAAAACCAGACTGGTAACAACTTCCCAGAGGACGTTTTCTGCTGCCGCTCCAAAAATCTGGAATGACCTGCCAGAGGAGATCCGCCATATAACATCTTTGGAGGCCTTTAAGAAGGCAATAAAAACGGATCTCTTCCAGCAGACATTCCCAAATTGACCTCCTCAGAATGTTCACTCTCCAGTTGGGAATTGTCGTTTTTAATGCTATTTCAAGATGGGAGGGAGATAGGGAATTGGATTTTATATATTTTCCTATGCTTTTACTGTGGTTTGTTGTGTTTTATTTTCATTGTTCTTATGTTTGTTGTTACCCGCCTTGATCCAATACAGGGAGAGGCAGGATACAAATAATAATAATAATAATAATTATTATTATTATTATTATTATTATTTGAATGGGGAGTGCTTCATTCACCTTATTAGGGCTCGCCATCCACATGACCTTGAGTTGGTTTATGACAAGCCCGCGTATGGCACGGGTATGCTGTATATAACATGCATACTGGACACAATTCACTATATGCCAGCATATAAGGGGCATATATGTACATGGTCTGAATGACTTATGTGCATATAGTGCAGAGGAGAAAAGGCAGTAAAACAGTACAAATGCACTTCTGTTCTGTCCTTAACTTCATGTGCTCTATTTGCTTTAATCTTACCTGTCTTTCCATCAATAAATCTCCATTGGCCAATGTCCTCCTACAACACTTTGGTTGTTAGTGACTCCATGCATGTATCTAGAGGAGATTAGCCTTGACAGTCCTGATCAAGGACTGGGCTTCATCCTAGTTTCTCTGTCTCTCTTGAGACTATGTTATATTGTAGCATTCTAGTGCAGCTGTTGTTGTTGTTTGTATGCATGGCTTAAGGATATGACTCTCTTGCAGCTTAATGGTAATGTCCCTCCCCTTTCTCACGACAAGACAAAAATGGACGAAATAGCTTTTCTCTGTGTTATACCTTACCAAACAGGACGTCCAACAAATGTATTATCTCCTATATTACCCCCTCAGACGGTTAAATGAGTCTCACTCAATGTGAACAGTCTTGGATCCCCTCCCATTCTTCTTACTTGAAATCAGTATTATTTTTCTACAAGAGTCCCATAGAAAAGGTCAAGTATGTATATTTCCCAATTCATTCTTCAATTCACAATTTGTCAGAGGAGTGGCAATTCTGATTAGCCAATTAAAGCAGAGAAAACAACCAGGGACACAAAAGGCAGACTCTTTACATTACCTACACTATCTTAAAGATATATAATCATACAAGGGCTCTCACATTACATTACCTACTTTTGCTTCCCCAAATTCTAGTTAGCTATGTTTTATGAAGGGGTTCTTACAAACTTTAGAGGGGGCTGCAGTGTGGGAAATTTGAAGTGATTAATGACTCCCTGGATAGGTCCTACAGTCCAAAGAAGCTCAGACAACAATATTCTCCCTTATCAGACATAATAAGAAAAACCAATCAGTTAATCCTTGGAGTGTGATGCATTTGCATGGTAGAGATTACACCTTTTTTTCTAATCTTCACAAAGCATATTCTTACTATTGATTAAGTCTTCCCTGCAAATTTTCTCCTTAATAATATACAAAATGTTTCAATAGAATTAATAATCTATCAAATTAATAATCTGGACCCAGGAGGCAGATAACCAGGATGAAGTCATTCATATTGGGCATACAGTCCCTCCATATTCTCTAAGGTTAGGGGAACAAGACCCCCATGAATATGGAAAAACCGCAAATAACAAAAACACTGTTTTTCCCTGAGAGGACACCTCTCTAGGAATCTCTAGGTCCTCCAGTGCAACTCTGTGGTCAATGTCCAACATACACTGGCCATAGAGTGGCACTGGAGTAGCAACAAATGGTCTTTCAGTGCAACTTTTAGTTAAAGTTGACCACAGAGTTGCACTGGAGGACCTAAACAGCCCTAGAGAGAACATGTGATTGCTGGAATAGCGGTATAGAAATAAAATTTTATTATTATTATTATTAATGAAATACGTGAATAATCAAATCCGCAAATATCAAAGCCACAAATATGGAGGGATGACTGTATATACAAGGAGCGTCTGGGCTTATCTTCAAAAGTTGTGATTGGTTATCAGGTCCATGCTGACACAGCCACCAGGAATGGTTCTCTCATGAAGAATAAGTTTGTGGTGTGAAGTAGCCAGCATGGAGCTTTACCATTCTCAAATGCATATAAGAGACTATTAACCTGTTCTGTCAGGAGGG
>NC_056523.1:226659673-226666977 GCF_019175285.1 Sceloporus undulatus
TGGGCAAGCATGACCCACCTCCACCACTATAGTTAGAAGGACTATACGATCAGGATAGCAACAGAGGAAAATTCATTTTGCTAATCCATTCTCAACCTTCATGAATTGTGTCAGCCTCAAAGTGCCACACTAATGCAGAAAGGTTTCTAAGGGGCAAAACAGACAGCCCCGAAGCTGCGGCTTGGCACTACCCCTTTCAGCATTGGATTGGGCCCACAGCAACCGCAAACCCAATCCACCAGTTTGTTGCTCTAAAGAGAAGCAGCAAAATGCTGCTCCTTTAGAGCGGCAAAAAGCCACCCTTGCCCTCATGGCGGCGGCTTTTAGTCAATTCTTTGGCACACCGCATCTAAATGCTGTGCCGAAGAAAGGGTGTCATACCACCCAGCCATGCGGTGGGGCGGTGGTGGCGTGACATTGGCATCTGGTGTGCAGTCGCCATGCCCTCACTCCAGCCCGATGCTGGTGTTTAGTGCCCATCTGTTTTGCCCCTAAGAAAGTCACTAAGTACTAATAGTAAGCTATTAGTGTTTGGCCATGCTGGACTTCAAAACCTGTCTGCTTGATGGCAGAGATCCATCTCACTACATCACATGTTATGCAGATCTAGGTGTAAATGGCCTCTCTGTGTTTCACCTACCACTCTTTTGTTGGCATTTTTTCTACTAACTATTGAGGAAGCTTCAGTATATTTTGCTGTCACCATCAGACATACATCCTGACCTGCAGTCTTAACAGCAGCATGGGTTTCCAGTCTGGGTTTTAGGATGCAGTTGTGTGTGAAGACTGGTTTAGCTTCTAAAGCAAATAGCTGTTGATCTAGTGGAAGGTTCCATTAATGGATAGGTGTGGTAGAGATCATTTTTGCAAATTCTTCCTTTCCTTCCTGACTTAAAAATATATTCCAACATTTCAGATATAAGATACTCTTTTTGGCCTGAAACTTAATTGTTTCACAAATGAAATAAGCCACGTTCCTGCATGGCACAGAGTTTGACTGGATGGCCCATTCTGTCCTTCATTTGTGGAATCGGGAGCATGCTTATTAAAATTGCAGGCAACACCAAATTAGGAATCAGAATTCAAATGGCCTTAACAAATTAGAGAACTGGGACAGAACTAACAAATTTCAGCAGGTAGAGATGCAAGGCACTATACTTAAGCAGAAAAAAATAAGATACACAAATAATAGGATGGGTGACACATGGCTTGACAACAGTACATACAAAGGGGACCTAGAAGTCTTAGTAGACCACAAGTTGAACATGTGTCGACAGTGTGATCCAACAGCTAAAAGCCAATATGATCCTAGACTGCATCAATAGGAATGTAGTGTCTAGATCAAGGGAAGTAACAGTTCTGGGCGCCACAATTCAAGAGGCATACTGACAATCCTGAGCATATACATGCTATATAATATCTATATGAAACTGGTTGGAGTTTTGGGGTGATAATCATCAGTATGCTGATGATACTGAGATCTACTATTCCTTCCCACTAATTCCAAGGAAGCTGTTTCTGTACTAAACTGGTACCTGGCAGCTGTGATGGACTGGGCGAGGGCGAAAAAACAAAAACAAACTGAAGCCTAATTTAGACAAAACAAAAGTGCTCCTGGTTAGCTGGAAGGCAGATCAAGGAATGGTGATTCAGCCAGTGTTAGATGAGGTTACTCTCCCCTTGAAGACGCATGTTCACAGTTTGGGGTATTCTTGGACTCAGCTCTGAACCTGGAGGCCCAGGTCTATGCAGTGACCGGAAGTGCTTTCCCACATTTAAAACATGTGCGCCAACTGTCTGGCGTTCTCGGTAATTGAAAATAATTCTGTTTCTCCATATTGTTTCCTGAGGCCTTATTACGACTGTGGTTTAAACTGGATCGTGATTTGATATGATCTGGTTTAAACCACCATAGTTCCCACTTAATTTGAATCGCTGAGGTGATTCGGAAAGGGGGCCTTGGTTTTTGCCCATGTAACCCATGTTAAAAAGACACTGGTAAAATGGGGCGTTTTGGGGGTTGAATTGATTTATTTAGAAATAAATTTAGAAATAAATCCATTCAGCCCAAAGTTGGCACCAGAGTAGATTTGAATCCACTCTGGCAGCCCAACTTCCCTGGCCTCTGTGCTTCCGGCCCAGCCTCTACTTCTGATGGGGAGGGGTTCAGCTGCAATGGCTTGGCTCGTCACGTCCCCAGCCCAGCCTCCTTCCCGGCTTCTTCGGCCTCTTCCTGGCTTCTTCGCGGCCTCCTTTCATTCCCTGTGGCCAGGGAAGCTGTGAAGGAGGTTGCAGAGAAGCCGAGGAATGAGAAGGAGGTTTCAGATCTTCCCTAACTTCTCTGCGACCTCCTTCCCAACTTCCCCAGTCGTAGAGAACAGAAGGAGGCTGTAGGGGAGCCGGGGGAGCCGGGAAGAGGCCAAAGGAGGCCGAAGAAGCTAGTAAGGAGACTGGGCTGGAGACGTCGGGGCCAGGAGAGGCCAATGACAAGCTTGGGCCAATGCAGCTGCCCCCGTTGCCTCATTCCCTTGGCCAATTCCTGAATCGATTCCTGTAACTGGTGCAGATACAGTGGGAACCATGTTTTTTACTGAACTGATTTCAGGAATCGGTTCAGCAATCAGTTCTAAAGGTAAGTGGGAATGAGGCCTGATACAGTCTTGTCCAGATAGACTCCTGCAAGGACTTGCAAACATTGTGTCATTACCATTTCTTTTAACATAATTCATAGCTTTTTATTATCCACCAAGTAAAATGTTTTGCTGTAATCTTTAAACCCTGGACTGATGTTCTTCTCAAATTCCTTGCTGCATCCTATCAGGCTGGTTTGCAATACAATCTATAGTGCCCCTTCCTTTTCTGAATCCAGTTTGGATATCTGGCATTTCTTAATGGGAAATCATTGCAAATTGCCCAAAGGTTATTGCAAACCTTGGTGTCTCCTTTCTTGTAGACTGGAATATGTATGGAGTATTTTCTCTTTGTTGCTCATTGTTTTGTTTTTCACATTGTTGGAAGATTTTTGTCAATATTTAGGTAGATTCTCTATTGGCATGCCATTTATTCCTGTGATTTAGTTCTCCTAACTGTTTCAAGAACAGTTTCCATTACAGTTTCTAAAATTGTATGGTTTTTTAATCAAAAGAGTCTACTTTGCAGGAATTTGACATCTTTTCATTTCTTTTTTATATTTCTTAATTTCTTCTTCGTGGTCTCTGCGAATCACACACATGGGTTATATCTGTGCCTGCGCAGTAAAGCTCGGGAACTTCTGGAATCACTGGGCAAAACTTAGTTTGCAACTTTTTGGTGGTAGCTCCACCTGCCTTTATAAAACCCCTAGCATTCCTGCTCTTTCCTCAGTTCCTTTAGTGTGCTGTGCTAGCAGCTTGAAGGAATTTCACTCTGGTATCTCTTGTACTTTCAGTATTGACCCTAACGGATTGTTTGACCTTATGGCTTGTTATTGACCATTCTCTTGGAATTCACCTGGATATTATTGTAGATCGATCAATTTTTGACTGTTTTATTATTCTTCTGATTTGGCTCCTTCAACTCGGCTTAAAACGGCTTTCTTTAAGCCTTGTGGCAATTCAAATGTGACAATTTTCTTCCTATCAGCTTTCTTCACTCTCTTGCTTTCACAACCATACAAAGAAATCATAAATATGAAAGCATGGGCAATCCTAACTTTGATATTTAATTTTACATCTTTCCAATTGAGGATCTAGTTCATTCATATCTGCCCCTCCAAGTCCTAGTTTACACAATCAAAAAAACCTGATTTCTCAGATTAAGGAATATTCCTGACCAACCATGCGAATGCAGGAGAAATGTCAGAGAAGCTCATGACATCATTTGTGCTCTGCTTTAGAGACACATTGAACATAGTGCCAGCTAATTAATACCTGTGGAGGAACACTTTGAATGTTGCTGAGACTTCCTTTTGTTATTTGAAGGATGCATGCTGCATATTTTATCAGGCTACATTGATGAATGTAAGAGCACAGTGATACATTTTTTAAAGAGAAGAGAAGAACCTCCTCTGAATATACTGAAGTCCAGGCAGGATTATCTTGGAGGATAAGGTTCTTCAGATAGCCTGGTTCCAAGCTATATATATATTTATAGCACTTTGAATTGTGCCAAGAAATGGAGCAGCAGCCAGTAGACCTGTTGCAATAAAGGAGCTGAGTCCTCTGTGTTGCCAGGTCTCTTAACAATCTGGTTGCATTACTTTGGGCTGACTAAAGTTTCTGAGGAATTTTCAAAGGCAACCTCACATATAGCACATTAGAGCAATCCAGATGGGATGCAAATAAGGCATGTGACCATTTCTAGTTCACACTTTTCCAGGAATGGGCACAGCTGCCACACCAACTTTAACTAATTCACTCCTGGTGATCACTCAGCCAGCATGGCATAGTGGTTTGAGTGTTGGACTACAACACTGGAGGCGGAGGTTTGAATCCCCACTAAGCCATGAAACCCACTGAGTAACCTTCGGTAAGTCACACTCTCTCAGCCTTAGGGGAGGGCAATGACAAACCTTGTCTGAACAGATCTTGCCAAGAAAACCAGTTGATAGGGCCACCATAAGTCAGAAATGACCTGACGGCACACAACAACAACCTGTACATCCTAGCTCAAGGCTGAATCCAGGAGTACCCACAAGATATGTCACCAAGGGGAGTGTAGCCCCATGCAGCAAAAACTGAATCCCTGCTCCCTAATCTGGATTTGATTTGGTCTGGAACACCTCTGATATGTCTAGATTAAGTTTCAGTGTGTTTGCTCTCATTGACAACAGGTACCTATTTGACATAGTGGGAAGGAAAAGTAGAGGTAGGTCTCATCAGTATATTTGTGACACCCGACCCCAAAATGCTGGATAACATCTCCCAGTGATTTTTTTGTACATGGGGGAATAAAAGAAAAGCTGGAAAAGCTAGGCCTGTGGGTAAGGTGTCGAACAAGAATCCCTCAAATTCCTACCCTCAGAAAATAAGAGCCATTGTAAAACAGTGCCACCAAGTCCAATCTCTGTGAGTTGGCCTAGAACAGTGATGGTGAACTTTTTACAGACTGAGTGCCCAAACTGCAACCCAGACCCCACTTATTTATTGCAAAGTGCCACATCCCTCTGGCTTTCTAGTAAGAAACTCTGGCAAGCTCTGTGCTAGGGCAACAGCATGTGTGCCTACAGACAGGGCTCTTGAGTGTCACCTCTGGCGTGTGTGCCATAGGTTCGCCACCACTGGCCTAGAAAGACACTTTGAGCAATGATATTAACAACTGGCAAGAGATTCTGCAAAACCAAATGGGTCACACTCTGCTGTCCATTTCCCAGTCTAGGTCTTTCATCAAGCTTTCCCAAACTGCCAGCCATGGTTAAGAGAGCAAACCTACCCTCAGCTCCCAGGAACCAACAGCCTTAGCCCAACAGACTCTCCCAAAGGACTTCAGAGCTGGAGAAGTTAAACTCAACAGACATAAGATTACTTTATGCTTTCTTTTCCACTGCACCAAACACCCCTGTTAGCTTCTGCCTCTTTGCTTCACTCTGGGGCTTTAGCTGAAGAGAGGGAGCCAGTGGCTTCTAGCTCCTGCCTCTGTCCCTGACCTCTTTGGTTTTGTGGTCTGTAGTTACACATACTGACTAAACTACTGCTGTTGGGATTTTTCAAATTATTTTTGAGAAGGTTAAGAGGTGATATGATAGCCCTGTTTAAATATTTGAAGGGATGTCATATTGAGGAGGGAGCAAGCTTGTTTTCTGCTGCTCCAGAGACTAGGACCCGGAACAATGGATGCAAGCTCCAGGAAAAGAGATTCCACCTGAACATTAGGAAGAACTTCCTGACAATAAGGGCAGTTCGACAGTGGAACACACTCCCTTGGAGTGTAGTGGAGTCTCCTTCCTTGGAGGTCTTCAAGCAGAGGCTGGATGGCCATCTGTTGGGCATGCTTTGATTGAGAGTTCCTGCATGGCAGGAGGTTGGACTGGATGGCCCTTGAGGTCTCTTCCAACTGTATGATTCTATGATTCTATATAAAATTGCATACTGTCGCAGGGCCACAGGGCACGCCCCCAACTCCAGGTTTCTTAGCAGGGTCCATGGCGGACAATAACTTCAAAGAACTTAAAGATAATGCTGAGTATCTTTAATAGAACTAATAACACCAGCAAAAAGCACTGTTATTTCACAGAGTTCTGGTCTTTGGTTATTTCACCCCAAATCCTTAGTGGTAGTAAGGTCTTACAAGTCTTCTTTGGGGTTTTGTCCCTCCCCCTGGGCAGGCCAGTAACACCCCTGAAGGTCCCAACAGAACGCTCCCCTTGCATAATAACCCAGCCTCAAACCTCTCTCAGAAGAGCTTGGGGTTGGAGAATGAGGATGAGCAAACTCCCCCAGGAAACTCTCCTCTCCAGAGCCTCTCACCGCTTCTGAATTTTCCTCCTCTAGCCGGCAAGGTCCTCCCCTCTTGGCTAAGTCTTCCTGCTTGCCCAAATGCTGACCTCTTTCTCTCCACGCGATCGCCTCACTGCCTTCTCTTCCGCTCACGCCCTCCTCCTCGAGCACCTCTACCTTTTCCCTTTTAGGGTCTGCCGGGGTCTTCCCTTCTCTCCTTTCACCCCAGGGATTGCTGGGTCTTATAGTTTCCCTAGTCAGAGTTCTCCCTTTCCGGGTCAACCCTCTTCTGTCTCTGTCACGTCCTTCTCCTTGTTACACATACATTCCTTCCATACATTCAAAAACAAACGATTACAGTAAATACAATTACATCAGTCTTACTCACATTCACTACTTCTTTACTGCTGGTTTAGAGATAATCCATTGTACAAAATAAGCCTTCTTTTCTTCTGGAATACTTCCATAATCTTCATTGTCACTGACAACACGGCGAGAGATTGCCATTGAGATTTTGAGTAACTCCCACAGATGGTGGTGAGTTTAACCTTCTTGACTCTCCTTTTTTCAGTTCTCTCATTTTAGACCATTTTCCTTCTATGAAGTCAAAAGTGACTGTTTTTGTAAAGAAAATTCTGTGCAGTTTTAATAATAATATTAATTATTATTTATATTATTTATATTTTCCGCTTCTCCCTGCGGATCGAGGCGGGATTACAACAGATAAAATCGAACAATACAGTTACAAAATGTCAATAAAAGCACACAAAAATACAAGCCCAGTCATTAAAATAGTTGAGAGTATAAGCTCTTTCAACAGCATTCATTGTTTTAATTCCTGGACTCCAGGATTAAACATGGGCCTCCTTCCTTTTGGATTAATCCATCTTT
>NC_056523.1:226669977-226763203 GCF_019175285.1 Sceloporus undulatus
ACTGTGACTCGAAGCAGCTTTATTTTGGCTGTCTGTAACAGGCCTGAGTAAAATTTCCTGAACGTTTCTGAAACTTGTGTTCCTGAACTGAAGACTGCTGTACATGACAATGGTTTTTTCTAGTTAATTATGATATAGTAAAAGTACGACTTTTCCAGTTTAGTCATTACGGCTTCTAGGAAGAGTTCAGGCCTGATTGCTTCTAGGAGCCATTCATTTCTGTT
The DNA here is from genome assembly GCF_019175285.1 of Sceloporus undulatus. Lineage (NCBI taxonomy): Eukaryota > Metazoa > Chordata > Lepidosauria > Squamata > Phrynosomatidae > Sceloporus > Sceloporus undulatus. Next base: position 226,670,202 of record NC_056523.1, read on the forward strand.
ATTAGCAGTCCATGGTATCTTCAGAACTTTCCTCCAGGACCACATCTCTATTGTGCTGATTTTCTTCCTATCAACTTTCTTCACTGCCAAGCTTTCATAACAATACATAGATGGTTGAAATACAATAACATGGGCCCTAACATTAGTATTCAGTGATAGATCTTTACACTTCAGGATGTTGTCTAGTTCCTTCATAGCTGCTGTTTCAAGCCCTATTCTTGATTTCATAGAATCATAGAATCACACAGCTGGAAAAACCTCAAAGGCCATCCAGTCCAACCTCATTCTGCCATGCAGGGAGATAGAATCAAAGCACTCCCAACAGATGGCCATCCAGCCTCTGTTTAAAAACCTCCTCCAAAGAAGGAGACTCCACCATACTCCAAGGGAGTGTGTTACACTCTCAAGTAGCTCTTAAGTTCCTGCTAATGTTGAGGTGGAATCTCTTTTCCTATCGTTTAAATCCATTGCTCTGGGTCCTATTCTCTGCAGCAGCAGAAAACAAGCTTGTTCCATCCTTGTGACACCCCTTCAAATATATAAATGTTGTTGTCATGTCACCTGTTAACCTTCACTTCATACCCAGCTCCCTCAGCTGCTTCTCAGAGGCCAGTATGATTTCCAGACCTTTCACCGTTTTGGTCGCCTTCCCCCTGTACACACTCCAGCTTGTCCACATCCTTCTTGAATTGTGGTGCCCAGAACTCGACACAGGATTATTCCAGGTGAGGCGTGCTCCAGAGGACAGGATCAAAATTCAAAATGAACTTAATAGATTAGAAAACTGGGCCAAAACTAACAAAATGAAATGAGGGAGAAGCGTAAAGTACTGCACTTAAGTAGAAAAAAAAATGAAATGCACAGATACAGGATGGGGACATCTAGTTTGACAACTGTACATGTGAAAGGGATCTAGGAGTCCTAGTAGACCCCAAGGGGAACATGAGTCAGCAGTGTGATGCAGTAGCTAAAAAAAGCCAATGTGATTCTTGGCTGTATCAATAGGTGTGTAGTGTCTAGATCAAGGGAAGTGATAGCACCACTCTATTCTGCTTTGGTCAAGCCTCACCTTGAATATTGTGTCTTGGCACCACAATTCCAAAAGGATGTTGACAAGGTGGAGCATGTCCATAGGAGGATGATTAAAATGGTGAAGGGTCTGGAAACCACCAAGGCCTATGAAAAGTGGCTGAGGGAGCTGGGTGTGTTTAGCCTGAAGAAATGAAGGTTAAACATGATAGCCTTGTTTAAATATTTGAAAGGATGTCACATTGAGCAAGCTTGTTTTCTGCTGCTCCAGAGAAAGGACATGGAGCAATGGATTCAAGCTACAGGAAAAGAGAGTCCACCTCAACATTAGGAGGAACTTCTTGACAGTAAGGGTTGTTTGACAGTGGAACACACTCCCTCGGAGGGTGGAGGAGTCTCCTACTTTGGTGGTTTTTAAACATAGGCTGGATGGCCATCCTTCAGAGGTAGGGCTTGGATTGTGAGTTCCTGCATGGCAGAATGCGGTTGGACTGGATGGCCCTTGGGTCTCTTCCAACTCTATGATTCTATGCAGCAACAATAGTATGAATATACTTCTCTGTGTTAAATAAATGTTGGTGGGCATTTCTGGAAAGCTGCATGCCAAATATATGTATACTGTACTTCGTTGTAATGCGTTTTTGACCTACCCCCTCCCCAAAGGAAATAAAGCAATAAAAGCCATTTTTTGGATGAAGAAGTTAGGAATAAAATGGAGTTGTTCCCTCCACCTCTTTTTCTAAGTAAACAGGAGCAGTCACCTTGAAGAACATAGCTGGCATCTCAGTGAGATTTTTGTTTTGAAGGGTTATTTGGCTCTATCCTGGGAATGAGAAGGGGATGAAAACTTTCTTATCTTGAAAACTTATCTGCTGCTTGTGAATTAACAGCATACATGGAGTTAATAGAGTTGGCTCTCTGGCTGACCAGAAAGGCAACTTTTGAAGCAGATTAGGCTGGGGAGTTTGTCATGGAAAGAATGGCTGAAAATACAAGACATGTCTACCCACTTTAATTGAAATCTATCAGGCCATTGAGACTAGTGTAGGAGCTACTGAACATTTCAGCACATGTAGCAACCTTTCTTGTATTGTGACTAATATGCATGTTTGGGCTATGGTGGGCATATTCCCGCATGGCAGACAGAGGCTGGACTGGATGAGTCTTGAGGTCTCTTCCAATTCTGTAATTTGAAGATTCTTCCTTTGAAAATAATGCATAAAATATATCAGGCCTGACTGTATGTATCTGCCTTTTTCCCATCGTGCCCATAAAGGGGACTGTTCACTTTGATCAGCACTGGAACCATCATTGCCACTGCCTTGTCATTTTCAATTCAGTTTCTTGCTTTCAGGCTTTATCTCAATAGCTACTTCTAAAGGAATTACTGACTCCCCAGCATTCATTCACTTCCAAAGATAAACCTGGCAGCAGAGTCCTTTACATATTTCTTCAAAAGTTCTATGTATTTCAGGGGAACTTAATCCACAAGTAAGGATGTAAACCACTGAAGCCACAATTTGCAAAGCTGAATCAGTTACCTTCAGTCTGGATCAGATTTTATTTATTTATTGAATGTATATTCCATTTTTATCCCAACATGAGTTCCTAGGCAGCTTAGAATAAGGTTAAAATAAGATCTATCCATAATTAAAACCCCGATGAAATTGTGCACACCCAGGTGGAAACCAGGCATGTTCTCCAGCCTGGCAATCAACTTATCCAAATGCAGGAGGCAACAGTTGACTTCCAGTAAGGAGTCAAGACAGGAGAGCAGAAAGTTGAGCTATTTTTTTTTATTAAGACAAAAACATAAACATACACAACATAGGAGAGATATAACAAATGGATAAATGAAAAAAATATTAATTCTATTTATCTTGCATCATTACTGCTGTCTTCCCATAATTTTGAAATTTCCCCCCATTTCTCTTTGTATTGTTGCGAGGTTCTGTTGTTTTTAGACATTGATATCATATCCGAAGTTGCTAGATCAGTGATGACGAACCTATGGCACACATGCCAGAGGTGGCACTCAGAGCCCTCTCTGTGGGCACATGTGCCATCGTCCCTGCACAGAGTTTGCCAGAGTTTGTTACTAGAAAGCCAGAGGGACATGGCACTTTGCAATAAATAAGTGGATTTTGGGTTGCAGTTTGGGCACTTGGCCTCGAAAAGGTTCACCATCACTGTGCTAGATCATTCAGCTTCAAACATCATTCCCTTACTGTTGGGATACTACTGGATTTCCAATATTTTGCCCAAATCAATTGAGTGGCTGTAATCATATATAATAAAATACTTCGTCTTGAAGATGAAGACAGTTGAGCTATTGAGTCCTTGTGTGTGTGTGTGCGCGCGTGCACGCGCGTATACACACACACACACAGAGTGAGTACAGTGGGTGTGTACACACAAACACAAACAAAACACACACACACACGCACGCACACTCTTTCTCTTCCAGATCAGCATTCTCTGAAGATGGCAGCCACAGACGCTGGCAAAACATCAGGAATAAACTCTTCTAGAACATGGCCACATAGCCCGAAAAACCCACAAAAAACTATGGAGGCCAGCCATGAAAGCCTTTGACTTCATATTGAGTCCTACTTTGCCCAGCGAGATGAGAGAGTTGCATGTCCTGGCTGTAGGCCAGTGACAATGGTGGCTGGAGAGGTAGAAACTGAGGAAGCCTTCAGTGAGGTTTTTGGGGGAAGAGGATTCAGAGGAAGGGCTGGGAGCAGTTCCTCAGAGTCTGGAAAGCATCCAGGTTATTCTTGTCAACAGCTTAAAGAGGAAACTGAGTACTCTGTGCTCAGCCCGTGTGAATCAGCTCAGCCCAAGCGGGTGGAGGAATCTATGGTGGATGAGCAGAGTCACAGGTAGCATGGCCTGACTGATCTGCAACAAGGGTATAATGCAGCAGAGGAGGCACCAGCATTGCAAACTGTAGAAATATTCTGGGAAGAACCAGCAGTGCAAAGCCCAGTGGACGTTCCAGTGCCAGCTCCGGCCAAGGGAGCAGAGGCTGGACAGAGACTGGCTGATGTGTCCAGAATAAAGGAGGAGCAAATTCAGACATCAGCACTTACTGTTTCTGCATCTGAGCAGATACTGCATTACCTTTTGCCAGGATGCAGCAGACTTTCAAACAAGTCCTTCACGTTAGGGGCATGTTCCAAAGGGAGCTCGGAAACCAGAGTCTGCTAGATACAGAGGTTGTTCAGTTTCTTTCTATGTCAAAGTCACAGTGGACAGCCGGGAGGAGACCTCAGTCTTTTAACTGCATGGACAGCGTAAACAAGATAGAGGCCCAGTCTCCTGAACTGTGCAAGTGGGTCTCAGTTTGTGATAGGAAGAGGTCGCCTGAACCACAGGGCATGGTTGATAGGCTTCTCGGTTCTTATGGACCACTCCAGCGAGTTTCTGTGGACATCCTGGGATTTTTTCCCCTGATAGACCACCAAGAACAGTCACTGAGTCACCTCGAGATTGTCTTCCAGTACTTCAGCAGGATCGGCTTGACGATCCAGGATGAAATGGCTGATCTGTTTTGCATGTTTAAGATGTACGTGTCTAGTTAACAAATGTTATCATGTAGTTCATGTCTGTTAAACTGTTCTTTCTTAGTTTTTATGACCAATGGAGTTTGGGGGGTGGTGTGGTAAATGTATGTCTGTTTATGTTTTTCCCTTTCTTGGGCTACGTGATGAAATCCCAGCCAGTTTGGGCCAACTTGCAGTTGTTCCCAGACCGGCTGAGATTTGAAATAAATCAGAGCCAGGTTGGGCCCAACTTCCAAGTACTCTTTATTACTCTTTAGTACTCTGCCTCTTCCTTCATTCCTTTTAATGGCCTTAGCTGAGCTACTGTTTGTTCTGATTGTTGGTTATAAGTAGAAGGCCCCAGCAATGTCCCAGTGCATTGCTGGGATGTGACAAGTTAAGTCACTGGGTGGTGGCAGCACATTTGTTTTGGGATTAAGGTGGTCTCAAGGGACCCCATCCAGCACAGCGGAGTGGAGTGAGACCACAGAGGACCTTCCCATGTTGGTATTGGGTTCCTCTGCTTCTGTCTTACTCCCTGGGAGGGGATTTAAGACAGGGTAGGAAGCAGAGAAAACCACCACACTAGCCCAACCACTATTATTTCAAAAATGGCACACTCCCTATTACAATTTTTCCTGTTCATGGTTCTTTCATTCCTTAATTTGCTAGTGGTCCATTTTCCTTCCTTTCCCCCCAGTTTCCTTCATCCATTCATCCTTCCACACCTGGCCATTCTTCTCAGAGCTCTGTCTACTTCAACCTTGTCTTGTCCACTTGCCTTTTGGTTACTCCTCCCCTACAAACTATGCAGCATTTTTCTTTTTTGGCCAAGGGATTACAATTTCCTCTTTATGTGGGCCCAGACAGTCTTTCCAGAGACTGAATGAGCACTTTCCTTTCCCCCAACATTTCTGCTGAGCAAGTAGTGCTTTATATGTGCCATCATCACTAATTTCCTGAGTCAGATTTATTGGCTCTGGTACAGTTCGCTTGCACACGTGGGAATATCCAATGTTCTGCTCACTTACATCTTTAAATGCTGATCATTTTACTATGTCCTTCCCCTGCATTACAGGGGAACAATTATATGTAGAAAGTATTAAAGTAATCCAGCTTTTATCCAGCTTCTGACTGCTTGTTTCTTCCTTTTCCACACCAAACCTAGTGCAAAAGTAGGTCAGGATCATGACTTCTTGTTGGAATATTTCCTTCTCACACAGTTTATCTACAAGCCAGGCAAGCATAACTTGGTATTCAGTCAGGGACGAATTAAGGCATTTGAGGTGTACTGTGGCAAGAAAAAGTTTACACTTCATAGTTTTATCATGATTGCCTTCATGAATCAAAACCAATGCTTTAACTATCCAACAGGGCTTAACTGATTCTGTGTACTGTGAAGGGAAATGAAGTATAAATTAACCAAAAGAATTAGTACTTAGTACATAGGTGCAGAAGTAAATGAATCCTTGTTTCTGCTGGTTGCATCTGCTGAGTTAAAGAAAATAATTAGAATCAGGTTCTTACATAATTAGGTAAGTCTAAAGGGTGTGAGTTTCATTATACAGTTGAAACATGCCATTTTGAGCTCTTGTAAGACAAGGCTGCAGGGACTGAGCCCCCCTCCCATGAAATGACTTAACAAAATTGGACCAGAAATGCTCTTGTGTAGCTGAGGTTTCTTGGACATTATCTATTAGAATTGTACTAAATGATCAAGTGCAATTGTACTAAATGATCAGCTTAAAAAGCCTCTGGCAAAGAAGCTTCTCTTTACAAATATTTTTATGTTCCAGGAACAACTGGTGGCTGAGAGACAGTGAACCTGTTCCAGGTTTTATTCCATACTTCAGAGGAACTGTCCAGTGTGTTGAACTTTATCCCATAAATACAGTAGGTTCAGGATCTTCGATAACTGCAGTAAAATTTGGGCTAAAACTCCAACTGTCATTTTATTACTCCATTCACATGAGACCCACCAGCTGTCACTAAATGGTTTCCCTCTTCTGTGTGCTTGGGCCCTTCCTCCCTTTTGAGTTCCCTGTGCCAATCAGACCTGTGAGATGAACGGAGACCTGCATTTGAGAAAGAGAAGGTCCCTCCATTCCAGCAACACCCCACATTTGCCCCCAGTCACAGTGCAAGTGAGGTGAAAGCTATCCTCTCCATGGTGTCCACACTGGAGCTGAGTACATCACAAAGAGTAGTGTGAAATCTTCCCAGGGTGATGGATGCTGTTATGGAAGTTGTTAATCCACTGAGAAAAGTTCTTTACTACAATATATATCCTTGAGCAGATGGGTCAGGTCAGGAAACAGTGTCATTCCATAAGTTCAAATTTTGAGACAGTGGTGGAGGAGAATGTTTTTAAAAATTAACAAAAGTCAAAAAGGGAAATCATTTCTCCTTGAAAGGATAATGGCACAAAGTAGAGCTGATCATCCTGTCTGATAGCTTTTCCATTTGTAAAGTGTTCTGGAGCCTTTGCCACCAGTTCTCCATGAGCAAGCAGCCAGTCCTCCAATTCTGTGTTATCTCCAAATGAGTAATAGCAAAAAGGAAACAAATTATAAGTTTATGCTCCAAGTTCTTTTTGTTACCAATAAATATAGACAACAGTAGTAACCAAGGACAAGGTATTAGATTCTGACTGAAAGTACAGAGAGCCAACATTGATAGATCCTGATATTCTCACCTGTAATTCTCACAAATTTAATTGGAGTAAGGTGCCATTTCTGTATCAGTTGGAAGGAGCATTCTTTAAGATAAAATTGATTTGGATTTAAAGGAAACAGACCTCCAAATTTTGAGCCATTCTGCACCAGAAATTGTTATGTTTAAATCCAGTTCTCATCACCTATTTGCAAATTGACCATTCCCATTTATATAATTAAATCATAAAAGTTAGCAGAGAACCTTTTTAAATTTTTTGTCTCCTTAAACACAGTACTGTTCAAACAGTGTTAGGGTATGGGGGGGGGGCAACCTTCAACCCAAATTGGCTTTTTGGGATGCTGTGATTTGATTTGGTTGCAGCCAATTGGAACGAAAACGAAGAAGAGATATTAATAATTCCTTCTTTGATTTAGGGTCCCCATTCAAAAACAGATCTTGGACCCTATTAAAAATGCTTTCTGTGTGGGAACAATTCATTTTGCATGGATTTATAAAAATCTCCCAAGAAGCCATCTGGTCCTGGAGATTTTCCTGTTGATAACTTGTGCAGAAATAGGTTCGTTAAGATGTGAGCTATGCGTATTGCTAATTCTTTTTAATCAGTGTGAGTAAATAAAGACTTTAACATCAAGATACTGAATTTGCTTTGATGTGAATAATCTTGTATAAAATCTTTTAAATTCTGATAAAATTACATCAGTTCTATGTTTAGTGTTTCCTAAAAGCTTAGAAATCATCTGTTTACAAGCTTTTATTTTGGCCATTCTAGCTAATAATTTAGCTTTTTTATTAATATCTTCAGAATAATATGCCTTAATGTGAAGCATAGTTTTATAAAGAGCCTCTTTTCCTATTAAGTTCAATTAATACTTTGGGACTTTCAGAGATTTTGTGGGTTTTAGTTAGATCATTTATTTCAGCTGGCAGTTGAACTATTTTGGATTTTCCAGGTTTCTTTTCTTTAGCACCTTCTTGTATGAGGATTCCCCAAAGTACTTCCTTAAGGATCTCCCAGAAGAGCACCCCACTTGCTTCAGGGGAATTATTCTCCTCATAAATGGTTTGCTTAAAGGGTTCATTCATCATGACAGAAGATCTGAAATGAAAAGTTGGAGTGAATTCATTTATTGGGGATCATACCAGTAAGAGGAGAGAATGGTCTGAGTATAAAATGGTCTTGACTGATATATCTATGGCCTTTGACAGAAAGTTTTTGGTAATTAAAAAATGGTCAGTATGGGAATATGATTGGTATGGAGGGAGGTATAACCACGTTCATTTATATGGAGTGTCCACCACAGGTTAGCCTAGCATTTTCTATCTTATTAGAAAAGGAGGATGTGGTGGGACCATCTGTATTTAATCTCTTTAGAAAATTATTCAGAACTTGATTGGAATCTCCCACTATTATATTTTCATGCACAGCCACTGACAATAAGGTTGGTTGAAAAAAGGACATTTTGTGGCATAGTAATTGCCCAGTGTGATTGGACAAGCCTGAATTATAGCAATAGCATGCACATTTCTATACCACTTATCAGTGAACTCAGCACTCTTTAAGTAGTTTACAGTCTGTAAACTAATTGCCCCCAATAAACCAGGTATCCATTTTACCAACCTATGAAAGAATCAAAGCCTGAGTCAACCTTGGAGCCCCTGGGATTGAACTCACAACCTTTTGAGTCATAAAAAACACCAAAATCAGGACCCAGCAAATGCAAATGAAAACCACCCAGGGTGATGGGGATTCCCAGCAGACAATGGATCATGAAGTAAATAGACAGCCTGTAGGTCTTGCCATTCAACAACAGAACATGCAAATCACTGCCTCTTAACCAGCAGTGTATATATCCAATTCTCTTCCATGCCAGCATTCTCTGAAGATGCCAGCCACAGCTGCTGGTGAAACATCAGGAATAAACTCTTCTAGAACATGGCCTCATAGCACGAAAAACCTACCAAAAACTATGGATGCCGCCTGTGAAAGCCTTCAACTTTTCCCAACCTTGTGGCTGCAATACTGGCATTTAACCATTGCACCACCACGGCTCCATTTAGACTTTGCAACCTCCCTTCTGTGTCCGCTGATAATGTTGTTCACTTGAACTGGGGTAGTTTTATCAAATATTATAGTAAGCCCTTTAGCTTTCCCCCGTTTCTCCAACCACAAATTTATCACCAAAACATCAAGTAGGTGAGACAACCTGAGAGTATTTATTATGGGTCTCTTATAAAAATAGGATTGGGTTTAAGTTATCCAGTTTGCTTCACTGTTTTAGGTCTCTTAATTGCCAACCCTGAGCCTTTCACGTTCATGGAAATTATACAAAGCCCATGCATGACAAATTAATAATTAAATACTGGCTATTACACTTCTGAAGTCCTGACTGCTGACCTAGTGAAAAAACAAACAGGGTGAGCAGATAACTCCCTTTGCTTTGGCTTTTCACTGTATCAGCAATGTTGTAATAATCTTTCCTCTTTTCTGAGTCTATTTGAATTCTCGAGTGGTCTAGCTGAGTTCCAGCTTTTATAGGATGTGTTTGTCTTGGTGTCATTGAAATTGATCACAGTATGGCCATATTAGTTATTTGCTCATCTGTAGGGGCGTAGGTGTGAGAAGTTCTACTTGTTACCTCCTCTACTTCCAAATCTATAAAGGGAATGAGATTCCTGATAATCTTTGCATTGTTCAGAGGTTTGTCAACAATATTTAGTTCAGAATCTATGACACAACTCCCTAGTTCAAAGGCACCTGAAGTTACTTTTTCCTTCCAAAATTTCTTCAACCTGCTATTTTCTTCCTGTAAGCATTTTGAAGGTGTCATGTCATATATTGGTTTGGTTATAAGTTCATCTGACAGCCCTAAATCTTTTAATCCTTTTAGTTGATGGATAATATCTTCTTGAATTGCCTCAAGTTCATGAAAGTCCTGATTTGGGCCTTCTTTTCCCATAGGATTTCTCTCTTGAGCTGCTAATATAGTCTCCGTGGATTCTCTCAGTCTCTCCTTTCTCTGCTTTGTTCAGTTTTGTTTAATCTTTACTTGATTCCTCCCACCTTCTCCTTCCTCTTCTTATCTCTTTCTCTATCTCCACTTAAATTTCTCTATTCAATTCCCTCTCCACTCGGCTTTCTCCGCTTGACTCTGCCTCTGTTCAGCTTGCTACGCTCAGCTCTGCTGAATTTCTGCTTGGATTTTCTACTCAGCTCTGTCTCCACTTGGCTTTCTCCACTCGTTTCCGCTTGTCTCCATCTCTACTTGTCTTGTCTCTGTCTCTGCTTGGCTTTCTTCACTAAGTTCTGTTTGGCTCCACTTCATTTCTGCTTGGCTTACTCTGCTTAGCTTAGTCTCCACTTGGCCCTTTTCTCCACTTACTCCCCCCCCCCCCCTTTCTGTTTACTTCCTTTTTATTTGAACTATTCAGTTTTACAACTTCTTTATGACTGCTTTTGCCACTCCTTCCAGTGAATTCTTTCTAGTTTTGTATATAGAAGTCCATCAATACAAGAGAGCATGGTAAGGTTTATCTCAACCACCTTTTATAATGTCATTGCTGCTTTCCAAATGCTGTCTTTAAAAACAGGATGAAGATGCTGCTCATGCCATCCTTGGACAATGACATTAATGGGTTGTGGAAGCTCTTCGATCCTAAAGCTTCTCCTAGCTGCAAGTTGAGAGATTTTCTTTCTTCTTGCCCACCATGGGGAGCTTACTTGGATCCCAACCAAGCACCTTACTAGAGGGGAGTTCTGATGGAAAATTATATTTTTTTATCACTCCTCCTAAACCATTAATGTGGTTGCAAGCTGGGAGTGTACCCTATACCCAGCCTTTCATGGTGCCATCTCACCAGAAGTTTAAGGGAACATCAGCAGGTCTCGTTTTATCTTGCTAAGCTTGTGGACTCTCATCTGATCTATATGCATGTCCCTAATTATAATTGGCAACTGGGTTCACACTCACTTTATTTGACTTAAGTAAGGGAGGCACCACTGGATCACCAAAAACTAACTGGGAAATCCTTTATTCTGAGCAGCATAGAAGGTATAGTAGCTACTTGAAATGTTAATAAGGCTCTTTTGTGTCTTCATTTATTCTCATGAGTTTACTAACAGAGAGCCTTACAGCTTTTATGGTATTCCAGCAGTCCCAGTTATCCTTGTTATATTCAATATACAGTACATCTTTGTTTGATAGCAAAATTGATAATGTATTTTTCTTCCCAAATCCTTGAAGGGCTTGAGTTTGTAAATATGGACCTTGGAAATGTCTCACTTGTGTTCTTCTGTTGTCTGATGCTTCATTCTCTCTCATTTTCCCTCTTATATAGCTTGTTACCTCTAGCTTGCACTTGAACCATTCTTTTAAGCTCTTCATTGTACCTTGATGAAAATTCCTCAAATGCTTGCTCAGTATTGTGAATATTCCTATTGATTTTAGCCAGCTGTTCAAATAAAGAAATGACTATGTGTCCTGTCAACAAACATTGAGATACAACAAAATCTAAAGTGGGCTACTACTCTTGTTGTGGCTGCTGTTGCAGCTGGTTGAGGGAGAGTGCCTTTGCCTCCTAATGAAAGTAGCAACACATACTCCACCATATCTCATGTATAGATATCACCCTCCGTATGTCCACTGTCATACATTTCCAAGGCTTGAAAACACTGTTCCATGAAAAAGAAAGAAAAAAGGTTTATTTATTTGTACAGGGTTAGAATTTGGCTTGCTTGTTGCTTCTTTTGGTGCAAACAATTGCTCAGTCCTAAAATGTTTCATGCCTTTACTTGACTAAATAGACCTAGAACATATTCTACTATGTTTCTTGTTTCCTATTTCAGAGTGGCCACAGAACTTTAATATTATTAGTTTTTTGTGGGTTTTTCGGGGTATGTGGCCATGTTCTAGAAGAGTTTATTCCTGACATTTCGCCAGCATCTATAGCTGGCATCTTCAGAGAACGATGTCAACCACAGATGCTGGCGAAACATCAGGAATAAACTCTTCTAGAACATGGCCACATAGCCTGAAAAACCCACAAAACACTATGGATGCCTGCCATGAAAACCTTCGACTTCACATTTAATATTATCGTTGACTTCCTTTTGCTTAAGTTCTTGGTTAGTCTCACCCTCAGCAAATCATAGTATACAAACAATTAACTACATACTAAGGGAAGCTTTTACTACTTTGGCCATTTCACTCTCACATACCATGCTCACAACAAGGCTTAACTTTTACAGCAAGCAGTCCTAAACAGAGGCCCAGTACAGAGTGCCCAAAAAGGGCATTTTGCTGGCGCCCTGGTTTGCTCCACGAGGAAACCGCAGCGGATAAACCGTGCGGCTCCCTTGCGGAGCAAAAAGAACCCGTGAAAAGCGGGTTCTTTTTGCGGCGCCATAATGACACTGCAGTGTGTCAGTGGTGCATTTGCGATGTCATTATGGCGCTGCGACATGCAGACGCTAGGTGTCCATTGTGTCAAAATGGTGGCGCCCATCTGTACAGAGCGTTGCCATTTTGACGCCCTCGTCATGTGCTAGGGTTGAGGCATGTGTGGGCGCAGTGCCTTCGGCCAATCCCTAACATGTGACGAGGGCGCCCTATAGGCCTGTCTGGACCGGGCCTATAAACCCTATTCTTTCAACTCAGAAGCTTCTTTCTTGCAATTCAAATAGTTAAAATACATAAGGATAAATAAAAGTGCTACTCAACAGATTAAACCATAGCTTGTAAAAAAAAGTTTTAGAGAAAGGTTTTGTCTCTGTCACTATCTTGCAACCCACAATTGTTCCATCCCGATCTATTTCCTCCTCCTCCTTTTAAGGTAGTCTACATCAACAGTGTGCATGTGTAAGTAAACAGAATTCATGTACATATTTAAGAGAATAGCCTGACAATTTGTTTGCAATCCACTTTTCCAGTCCTAACTGATTTGAGAGGAAGAAATCTGGTAAAAAGAGAAGACACATATTCTCTTTTCAGAAAGACCCCAGCAGGATGCAAGGCAATAGCCATTACCTACAAAGGCTTTTCACTGCATGCATCAGCCTTAGGCTCACATTCCCCCTCCTGCTTTGCTGCTATGAGGAAGCTTTTACTTCTGTTTTCAACTAAATGTTAGTAGTTGGTGGGTGGGTGCGTATGTGTGTGTATATAATGACCTATATCTAGAGATCTCAAGATGAGGTACAGGGCAGTTACATTATAAAACAATGTAAAACAATCCAACAGAGTAAAACAATGTACAGAAATCCAGCTCTGTAAGTAAAGCCACAGTCATTGGAACCAGAAAGCTTGGGTGAAGATGGAAACTTTAATTTGGCAGGAAGTGGGGCCAGCATTGGAAGAATTCTTCTAACACAATCCAAGAAAGGTGGGATTCCTCTTCCACCTTCCATGGATTTTTGATTTCACATGAAACTATGAACATGTAAATAGGCTGTCCTAATATTGTAATTTAAAGTTATAGTTTTAATTTTGCTAGTTCTTTATGGTACAACTAATGCCATTTCATTCAGTGATATATGGGAACTATTGTAATGCTAGTACAAAAACCGTTACGAAGGATTCTGTATGGTGTAGTGAGGAAGGAGGTCAGTGTGTGTATGGGGGTGACACCATGAGTTTCCACAACACCACTGCCTTTTCTGCTCCATTTCTATTAACAATGCCACCATCTACATATCTTTATCAGGTGTAAAGCCCAATGCGTTCAGTGGGACTTTGTAAATATTGTAAATATATAATATATTGTAGCTGGGATGGAGCATTCTAAAAGGCCATTGGATTCATTGCAACAATAATGTTTTTTTTAAACTACATTGTTTTAAATTAAATTTGTTCCATTTATTTTCTAGAACTAAAAGTGTTGTACATGTTCCTGCTCCCCCATTTTTATCTTAAGCTGGGGGGAGGGACATAAAGTAGATTAGGCTGAGAGGCTGATCCACTCTCAGGTGATCACATGAATATTGTGAAGGACTTGGGCTGTAAAACTATATATATACACACACACACACACACATTGGAGTTTGGTGAAGGGTGTGGATGCAGGGCTCATGCAGTGACAATGGCAGGTTATAAACTGCCGCTTTGAGGCGGTCTGCCGCCGCCGCCGTTTGCTCCGTGCGGGAGCTGCAGCAGCCACACCGTGCGGCTCCCGCACGGACCAAAAAAGAAGCTCCAAAATGTAGCTTCTTTAAGCGGCGCCTCTATGACATCGCGAGGCGCCAAGGGTGGACTCGCAACGTCATAGACGCCGCGACACGTGCGGATGCACAGCGTCTGATACGTAAACATGGCGGCCCCCATGTGGAAGGGGCGCCGCCATGTTGTACGTATGGAATACGTACTAGGGTTAGGGGGTGCGGAAGCACCGCCCCTTCCTAACCCTAGTATGTATTCCATACGTATTTTTGGCGGTTTGTAACCCCCCATTAGGTCACAGGAAAAAGCTGTACCAGGGGCTGATAAAGGCATTTTGAATTTATAGTGATGTATTATATAGTAGTGCATTTGTTGTTAATTATATTCATGTGCACATACACACAGAGAGATATTGTTATTTATTAATTTGAGTTTTTGTTCAAGCTTTTCTAAATTCAGTGCATACGTTCTAAGAATTCTTTGCTTAGAATAGTAGTAGTGTTCTTCCTAATTTTTTAACCTAAGTTAGTAACTAATTTAATAACTTCTGCCCTCTTTTTGTCAGGCCACCCACTTTTGGCCACACGTGGATATTGTTCAGCCTCATGCGTCCTGTTTTCTTCTGTGGCACGTTGCAGGGCTATATGTCTGACATGCACACTCTCTGGTGTGACAAAGAGGGTGATAATGCTTTGTCCCCAATGCTTGCTAAGGAAAAGTATTGATATCCCAAGTCAAGCTGACCCAGAACTTTACTACTGTTTAGGAAAGCAAACAAGATTTAAAACAAACAAACAAACAAACAAAACAAAGCTGGCTTGCTTTGTAAACCATAAATAAAAGTAGCCCCAATTTGGAAGAGTATATTTTGACAATTTGTAAATTTTCCTATTTCCGCACACTTGTGCTGGAGGGGAGGAAGAGAGGGAATTCACTTAACAGCTACACAACATCCAAGCACAGCCTTAAATACCTATGCCTCATATCTCTGAATACATATGACTATGTAGATACACATATAATAGGAAACAATAAAAACTTTGTTAATAGCAAAGATAAAATAATCATTTTAGTGTTTAGAGTAAGATCTTGTATATCAGAAAGAGCTAACTAAATTTCTTTTAAATGGCAAAAGAAAGAAGAGGAAGGGACAGAAAAGGAGAGAAAGTGAGTGAGTTGCTTGTGTGTGTTTTTGTTGTTCTCTTTGGCTCTTGGCAGTCAGGAACATAAAGACTTAAACAGAGCGTCCAAGTTTCTGAATAGTTGCTTTGGGTGCGGAAGTCAGATTTGTGAATCTTTTCAGAGGAAGAGACTCTGTAATGAGTGTTTCTCTGTTCTGCTGTGCTGAAATCACTGCCCATTACATTTTCTAGGTCAGTAAGTTAATCAAGTCAAGTTTTTTTGTCCACTGTTCTCCTTATCAATCACAGCTGCCTTTGAATCGAGAAGCTTTCTGCATTTTTAAAGCCTCATTCAGGGGCTGGTGAAATTTCCCATTCCCAAAAGGATATGCTTGACAGATGCTATAACTTTTTCACATTCAGAGGGATAAAAGAGTACACTGTAGAATCACAGAAATAAGAAAATGTTAGGTCTGACCCAGAGTTATATATACACAACAAAATGCACACAAAATTACTGTGCCCACAACTTGCCCTTTCATTTTAATGGAAGATGGTAGTCCACACATACTCAGGAACTATACATGCAGAATGTATTGTTCCTTTCAAATCGTCTAGCTTTTTTTGCATACTAATTCAAGATAGTGATGGCACCAAAAACAGGTCAATTCATAGAATCATAGAGTTGGAAGAGACCTCAAGGGCCATCCAGTCCAACCCCCTGCTATGCAAGAACTCACAATCAAAGCACCTCCAACAGATGGCCATCCAGCCTCTGTTTAAAAACCTCCAAGGAAGGAGACTCCACCATTCTCCGAGGAAGTGTGTTCCACTGTCAAACAGCTCTTACTGTCAAGAGGTTCCTCCTAATGTTGGGGTGGAATCTCTTTTCCTGTAGCTTTCATCCACTGTTCCGTATTCTAGCCTCTGCAACAGCAGAAAACAAGCTTGTTCCATCCTCAGTGTGACACCCCTTCAAATACTTATAAGGCTATCATTTCACCCCTTAACCATCTCTTCTCCAGGAAAAACATCCCCAGCTCCCTAAGTCTTTCTTCATAAGACATGATTTCCAGACCCCTCACTAATTTGGTTGCTCTCCTCTGGACATGCTCCAGTTCCTCAACATCCTTTTTTGAACTGTGGTGCCCAGAACTGGACACAGTATTCCAGATGAGGCCTGAACAAATCAGAATAGAGTGGAACTATTACTTCCCTTGATCTAGACATTATACTTCTGTTGATTCAGCCTACAATCACATTGGCTTTTTTAGCTGCTGTGTCACACTGTTGACTCATGTTAAACTGGTGGTCTATTTGGATTTCTAGATCTCTTTCCCATGTAGTCTCCTTAATCATAGAATTGTAGAGTTGGAAGAGACCACAAGGGCTATCCAGTCCAACCCCATTCTGCCATGCAGGAAATCTCAATCAAAGCATCCCCGACAGATGGCCATCGAGCCTCTGCTTAAAGACTTCCAAAGACGGAGACTCCACCACACTCCGAGGGAGTGTGTTCCACTGTCAATCAGCCCTTACTCTCAGGAAGTTCTTCCTAATGTTGAGGTGGAATCTCTTTTCCTGGAGCTTGCATCCATTGCTCCGGGTCCTAGTCTCTGGAGCAGCAGAAAACAAGCTTGTTCCCTCCTCAACATGGCATCCCTTCAAATATTTAAACAGGGCTATCATATCTCCTCTTAACCTTCTTTTCTCCAGGCTAAACATCCCCAGCTCCCTAAGTCATTCCTCATAGGGCACGGTCTCCAGACCCTTCACCATTTTAGTCATGTTACAGTCCAATGTAAAGATTTCTAATTCAATTTTTTTCCCCTTTAGAGGAGTTTTAAGAGTTCCAGGACAGCTGCACTATTACTTTCTGTGTTGATAAGTGCTCTTAAGCTTGCGATCTAGAACAGAGGTTAACAATTTTAACTTTTAAAATGTTGTATTCTTTTTATATTTCCTCTTAGGTGGAGATTTTAGATGTTCCTATAATGGGGATTATAAAAGTTCCAGTACAGCTGCACTGTTACTCTGTTGTTTATTTCAATTTTGCTAATGTTTGGTGCTTCTCTGCAGCTTTGTCTTCTCTCAGTTTGACTCCCCCTTTCCTTTGTCTCCGTGTCATCTCTGTCTCCTTTCTCTCTTGGTTTTCTTTTCTTTATCTAGATATATATCTTCAAAGCTGTTCTCTCAAGTCTTACTTTCAATATACTCCCCGCCCTTCAGCTGGAATCCTTCATCCTTTGTCTTCTTCTCGCCTTCCTCTTGTCTCCTGTCTCCACGTTATTTCTTTTCCCCTTCTCCTCCCTTACTCTCCTTCTCTTACCGACACAGTTTCTTTTTACCTCTGTTCTTTTTCTCTCCTCTTAATTCATTCTAATTCACCGGAGCGCCTGTCTTCTTCAAAGTAGGTTTTAAATTTTATTCCTTCAGTCACCTTTCCGTTATTTTCTTTCTTTATTTTAATCAAAGTTGAATTTTGGCTTAATGAACAGTCCAACTGCCAAAAGCTCGCCTCTCCAGCAGCCTCTATTTTGAGGAGTTTTTTCCTCTCTGCTTCGCTTGAGATTTTCTCTCGTATCATAGAATCGTAGAATTGGAAGAGACCGCAAGGGCCATCCAGTCCAGCCCCCTGCCATGCAGGAAAACTAAATCAAAGCATCACTGACAGATGGCCATCCAGCCCCTGTTTAAAGACCTCTAAGTAAGGAGACTCACTGAGTGACTCTTGGCAAGTCACACTCTCTCAGCCTCAAAGGCAGAGACAAACCCCCTCTGAACATATCTTGCCTAGAAAACCCTGTGATAAGTTTACCTGAGGGTCACTATAAATTGAAAATGACTTGAAGGCACACAATAACAACAAAGTGCTATATTTGACAGGGTGAAGTGGTGGATGATGTTGAGAACTCGGCAAATGGGATCTGCTAACTTGTTTTGATCCTATAGGCTGGAAAGATCTTAGTGTTTGGTTTATTAAAGCAATTGGTCTGAAGGGTTTAACCTCTGGATTATTTTCTTTTGGTTTTGGAATGGGTATAATCTTGGATTTATGGTGTTTGGAAGGGGTTGGAATCCATGACACAATTAAGAAGACTGAGAAGACAGGCGGAATAAATCATTGTATAGTAATTTATAAAATAGTATTGGAATCCATCAGACCTTGGAAATTTTTCTGCTTTCAATCTATCCAGAACCTGTTTGATTTCATGTACTTCCATTGGAGAGCCATATGTGAATCCTTATATGTTTGTTTGTTTTTAAATGGTTAGAGATCTGAAAAAGTAATCAGTTTCTAAAGTAAGGGCATGTTTCAGTGGAATATAATTTAGAATAATATGGATGAAATTCTTTGGTGATCTGGTTGGAGGAAGTAATCTGATTGCCCTTGGCAGTTGTTATGAAAAAATGTTTCTTTCCTCGGCCATTTCTTTTCACTGCCCAAGCTAAAAGATATTACTGATGTTGTAGTATTCAGCTTTTGTGTAGTAGAGTGAGGTTTAAGTTTTCCTAGTGTCCAGATTCGCTAATTCTAACTTTTTCTGGAGTAACTGGATATCTATATCAGAGTCACCTGCATTTTTATCAATTTGAGATAGTCATGAAAAGTGTTGTATCAAGGATGAGCTTCTCCGATCACCAAGCTTTTGCCTGAGTGCTCCTTTCTAAGTGAAAAATCTGTGGATGACTGCTTTCATTGTGTCCCAGAGGAGAAAGCCTGAAATGGATAGGGTTTTTTTCCCTCCTGACAGAACAGGTTAATAGTCTCTTATATGCATTTGAGAATGGTAAAGCTCCATGCTGGCTACTTCACACCACAAACTTATTCTTCATGAGAGAACCATTCCTGGTGGCTGTGTCAGCATGGACCTGATAACCAATCACAACTTTTGAAGATAAGCCCAGACGCTCCTTGTATATACAGTCATCCCTCCATATTTGTGGCTTTGATATTTGCGGATTTGATTATTCATGTATTTCATTAATAATAATAATAATAATAATAATAATAATAATAATAATAATAATAATAATAAAATTTTATTTCTATACCGCTATTCCAGCAATCACATGTTCTCTCTAGGGCTGTCTAGGTCCTCCAGTGCAACTCTGTGGTCAACTTTAACTAAACGTTGCACTGAAAGACCATTTGTTGCTACTCCAGTGCCACTCTATGGCCAGTGTATGTTGGACATTGACCACAGAGTTGCACTGGAGGACCTAGAGATTCCTAGAGAGGTGTCCTCTCAGGGAAAAACAGTGTTTTTGTTATTTGCGGTTTTTCCATATTCATGGGGGTCTTGTTCGCCTAACCTTAGAGAATATGGAGGGACAACTGTATGCCCAATATGAATGACTTCATCCTGGTTATCTGCCTCCTGGGTCCAGATTATTAATTTGATAGATTATTAATTCTATTGAAACATTTTGTATATTATTAAGGAGAAAATTTGCAGGGAAGACTTAATCAATAGTAAGAATATGCTTTGTGAAGATTAGAAAAAAAGGTGTAATCTCTACCATGCAAATGCATCGCACTCCAAGGATTAACTGATTGGTTTTTCTTATTATGTCTGATAAGGGAGAATATTGTTGTCTGAGCTTCTTTGGACTGTAGGACCTATCCAGGGAGTCATTAATCACTTCAAATTTCCCACACTGCAGCCCCCTCTAAAGTTTGTAAGAACCCCTTCATAAAACATAGCTAACTAGAATTTGGGGAAGCAAAAGTAGGTAATGTAATGTGAGAGCCCTTGTATGATTATATATCTTTAAGATAGTGTAGGTAATGTAAGAGTCTGCCTTTTGTGTCCCTGGTTGTTTTCTCTGCTTTAATTGGCTAATCAGAATTGCCACTCCTCTGACAAATTGTGAATTGAAGAATGAATTGGGAAATATACATACTTGACCTTTTCTATGGGACTCTTGTAGAAAAATAATACTGATTTCAAGTAAGAAGAATGGGAGGGGATCCAAGACTGTTCACATTGAGTGAGACTCATTTAACCGTCTGAGGGGGTAATATAGGAGATAATACATTTGTTGGACGTCCTGTTTGGTAAGGTATAACACAGAGAAAAGCTATTTCATCCATTTTTGTCTTGTCGTGAGAAAGGGGAGGGACATTACCATTAAGCTGCAAGAGAGTCATATCCTTAAACAACAAACAAACAACAACAGCTGCACTAGAATGCTACAATATAACATAGTCTCAAGAGAGACAGAGAAACTAGGATGAAGCCCAGTCCTTGATCAGGACTGTCAAGGCTAATCTCCTCTAGATACATGCATGGAGTCACTAACAACCAAAGTGTTGTAGGAGGACATTGGCCAATGGAGATTTATTGATGGAAAGACAGGTAAGATTAAAGCAAATAGAGCACATGAAGTTAAGGACAGAACAGAAGTGCATTTGTACTGTTTTACTGCCTTTTCTCCTCTGCACTATATGCACATAAGTCATTCAGACCATGTACATATATGCCCCTTATATGCTGGCATATAGTGAATTGTGTCCAGTATGCATGTTATATACAGCATACCCGTGCCATACGCGGGCTTGTCATAAACCAACTCAAGGTCATGTGGATGGCGAGCCCTAATAAGGTGAATGAAGCACTCCCCATTCAAATAATAATAATAATAATAATTATTATTATTATTATTATTATTATTATTTGTATCCTGCCTCTCCCTGTATTGGATCAAGGCGGGTAACAACAAACATAAGAACAATGAAAATAAAACACAACAAACCACAGTAAAAGCATAGGAAAATATATAAAATCCAATTCCCTATCTCCCTCCCACCTTGAAATAGCATTAAAAACGACAATTCCCAACTGGAGAGTGAACATTCCGAGGAGGTCAATTTGGGAATGTCTGCCGGAAGAGATCCGTTTTTATTGCCTTCTTAAAGGCCTCCAAAGATGTTATATGGCGGATCTCCTCTGGCAGGTCATTCCAGATTTTTGGAGCGGCAGCAGAAAACGTCCTCTGGGAAGTTGTTACCAGTCTGGTTTTCTGAGACTGCAAGAGATTCTTCCCAGAGGATCTGAGAGTGCGGGAAGGATTGTATGGGAGGAGGCGTTCCCTCAGGTAAGCTGGACCCAAGCCATGCAGGGCTTTATAAGTACTGTAATGACCAAAATCTTATACTGTGCCCGGAAGCTAATAGGCAGCTAGTGTAGGGATTTTAAAATAGGTGTAATAGGATAAAACTTTGAACTCCCTGTAACCAATCTGGCTGCTATATTTTGGACCAGTTACAGCTTCCGAACGTGGCATGAGGGTTGCCCCATGTAGAGCGCATTACAGAAATTGAGACGAGAGGTTACCAGTGAATGTGCAACCGTTTCTAGGTTTTCCCGTTCCGGGAAGGTTCGTAGCTGGCGTATCAGCCGAAGCTGATAACAGGCATTCCTGGCTGTCGCATCCACCTGAGATGACAGCTGAAGCGACGAGTCCAGGAGTACCCGCAAGCTATGGACACAGTCCTTTAGGGGAAGTTTGACCCCATCCAGAATTGGAGAGCTTATCAACATTCCCGGATTGGGATTGCCAATAGCGAGTACTTCCGTTTTATTTGGATTCAGTTTAAGTCTTATTTTCCCTCATTCAGAGGGGAGATGCCATCCTTAGTCACTGAAGCAGTCCGAGACATGGAGAAGAAAATTTGGGTGTCATCAGCGTACTGATAACACCTGCCCCATGTCTCCAGATGATCTCACCCAGCAGCTTCATGTAAATGTTGAATAGCATGGGGCTTGAGCACACACGGGATTTGCCTTACACAGAGGGGGTCTGGAATGGATCTCCTGCATAAAGCGAGGGCACTCTGTATTATGATCATTATAAATCATACCTTGTACCATTTCATATGTTGTATTTTTGTTACCATATAGATATATAAACTATATACAATTGGCCCTTTGCATCCCCAGATTCTTTATCCACAGGTTCAAGCATCCATGGCTTGAAAAAATTCCAAAAAATATATAAATTCCAAAAAGCAAATCTTAATTTTGCCATTTTATATAAAGGTCACCATTTTACTGTCCATGAATTTTTGGGTCTATGGGGGGTTCCTGGAAGTAAACCCCCTTGGATACTAAGGGTTCACTGTTTCTTAATGATGCCATAAAATACAGTATGATATGTTATTGTGGTAACAATATAACATACACTATGTCATATGGTCTCTCCCTCTCTTTCTGTCTGTATATGTATGGTATATAATAATATAATGATATGCGCGCGCGTGCGCGCGTGTATTGCATCACAAAGTACATATATAGTTTAGCACCATATACTATATAGTATTATAATAGTGTATGTTATATTATTACACATCATATTGTGCACCATACTACATATTACATATACAGTTGGCCCTTCTTATACATGGATTTTTTATACATGCATTCAAGCATCCACAGTTTGAAAATGTTCAAAAAAAGTATAAATTTCAAATATGAAACCTTGATTTTCCATTTTTATAAGGGACACCATTTTGCTATGTCATTATATTTAATGAGACTTGAGCATCCATGGATTTTGTTATCCACAGGGGATCTTGTAACCATACCCCAGCGTATAACAACGGTCCACTGTATATGCATAGCTGTATTCGTACCCATCTATGAATTTTCACACATACCTCTTATATATCAAACATTACATATTATATATAATTAATATTATTACTGTTATACTACTGTATATTATATATCTTTATAATACTACTATACATCAGTATTATAATTGTGTTACACTATATTTGCATTGTATTAGCAATATTATTGCTAATATTATCTCTCTCTCTCTCTCTCTCTATCTAATTAGCAATAATATTGCTAATACAATACAAAATCAGATAGACTACATAATTGTAATCAAAAGATGGAAAAGCTCAATATTTGCAGATTGTGGAAGCGGCAGATCGTGAACTATTTATATCAAAAATTAGAATGAAGCTGAATAAGAAGACAAAAACAGCCACCATACCAAAATATGATCTGAACAATATCATAATTACTACAGTCCACACAGGCGGAATCAACTGAGGCTGTTGTATTTTGGCCACATCATGAGGAGAATGACCTTACATTCAGAAAGGACCACAAGATTTACTTTACTTTAAAATAGACAATGAAGACATTGAAATAAAGATTTTTCTTACCTTGGCTCTTTCATTAATCAGAATAGAGACTGCAGTCAAGAAATCAGAAGAAGACTAGGACTTGGAAGGGCAGATATGAAGGAACTAGAAAAGATGCAGAAGGTATATCATTGAATACTAAAGTTAGGAATGTTCACAGCATAGGACAGTGGTCCCTCTACATTCGTTGGGATTAGGGGTGCAGGACCCCCACGAATGTGGAAAAACTGCAAATAAAAAAAGACTATTCTTTTTACCTAGGCGAACACCTCTCTAGGAATCTCCAGGTCCTCCAGTACAACCCTTTGGTCAACACCTTCGAGAATTTGGCTATAGCATCATGCTGGAGGACCTACAAATGCCTAGAGAAATGTTTTCTCTAGGAACTTCTAAGTTCTCTAGCACAACTTCTGGCAGAATTGCACTGGAGGACCCAGAGATTTCTAGAGAGAACATATTGATCAAAACTGCAAATAATCAAAATCTGCAGAAGTGAAATCCACAGATGTGGAGGGCCAATTATATTTCTTTTTTTATATAAAAGCTGGACAGAGAAGAAAACTGATAAGAAGAAAATAAACTCATATGAAAAGTGATTCTAGAGGAGAATTCTCTGGATACTGTGGACTGCTGAAAAGACCAATATATGTGCCCTAATTAAATCAAACCTGAACTCTCCCTAGAAGCCAAGTTCACTTTTGAACATATCATGAGAAAGCATGACTCAGTAGAAAAGAAAATAATGTTTGGTGAGGTAGAAGGCAGTAGGAAAAGAGGAAGACTGTATTTCAAGGAGGCCATGGCTGCCCTGAGTCTGCAAGACTGGAGAAAAGTGGCTTAGAGGCCTTTCATTCATAGGGCCACCATAGGTCAAAGTCTACTTGAGAGCAGCTGACAACAACAAAAAAAGCTTCCAATCTCCTCTTTGCATCCACTGCAAAGGGGAAAATGTAGGGAGGGCAATAGTACATTTTTTCTTTAGGTATGTTGCCTTAATATAGAGGCCATCATCATGACAGATTACTGCCACTGGGTTTATTGAAAAAGGAATTGGTCTCTTCTTCCTTGTAGACATTCATTGACACAGAAAAAATAAGTTTAAAAATTCCATGTGCATGTAAACTGGGGCAACATTGTGCAGACGTTTGTTCGAAGAACTAAAAGCCTCTGATATTTAAAAACAGACACTCCAAACAATCCTGGTATCATCTGAAGCAGATATCTAGCAGATGTCAAGAATAAAAAACGTGTTTCTCATGATAGCTTCATTTTCTGTCTTGATTTCTTTGAGCTCCTTGCATTTCATTTGAATCAGATTAATAGATGCTGACACAAAACGCAAACAAAATTGCAAAGAACATTGCTGCTTCTTTTTTCTTTTCTTTTTTACATTCGAAAAGAATCAGGACTAGGGACAGCTGCTATATTCTAGGCCAAATAAACCATCTCACAAACAGCCCCTGATGAGTCATTGAGCTCTATGTAAATCACAGGATTATCTACTAAAATCCTGTGATTTCTTGGCATTAATTGCCAAGCAAACTCCTTTTAGTTTACTGAAATGCTGTAAAGCATCTGGAGATTAGAAAACAAATAACAAAGAGGATTGGTAATTCTATCCAAAACCTTTAACCCCTTAGACAGTAAAAAAAAAAAACAATTGTAGAAGTGTAGATCTCTTTTTTCAAGGAAAAAATAAAAATTTGTGGATAACAAAATCTGTGGATGCTCAAGTCCCATTAAATATAATAGCATAGCAAAATGGTGTCCCTTATATAAAATGTAAAATCAAGGTTTGCTATTTGGAATTTATACTCTTTAAAAATACTTTCAAGCCTTGGGTGCTTGAATCCATGGATAAAAAATCCATGATAAGGAGGGCTGATTATACATTCTTAGATGCTCTACTTAATAAAATGGGCCCTTGTTGGCTTGGCTTTGCAAGAAGGGAGTAAAATAATAATAATAATAATAATAATAATAATAATAATAATAATAATAATAATTTATTTATAGCCCGCCTTTCCAGTGATCAAGGCGGGTAACAACATGTTAAAACGGAACAACAGCATCAGGATCGAAGCACCAATATATTGGTATCAACTGATGAAGACTCCAGGCATGATCAAACTAATTAACCTTTATTTGGGAAGGATATGGAAGAACACACAGATGAGATGGACTCACTCTAAAACCCAGCATACACAGCTAGAAAAGTGAATGAAGCAGTTTAGGATTTGATTGAGGGTTAATATCTACCTGACAGAAAGCAGGAGTGAATCAGTCCAAGAGTCTATGGGCAACAGCAGGGCAGGAAAGAAGCCAGGTTTTCCTGGGCATATTTATACCTTTATACCTTTAAAACAGCCTCAGACCAAGGTGATTCCATGAGAAACAAAGACCACCTGATAGTCCTTTCGAAAGACCAAAAGGCTTGCTTTGATATAAAAAAAGATGAAAATATAATTTGATTGATAGTAGCTTCATTGAGTTTACAACACCCTGAAAAGATCTGGAGCACACCAAAACAAGCAAAAAGGAAGGAACGCATCAGCGGATAAAAGGGAATTGTGATCTCGTTTGATCTAGTTGACAGAACTCATCTTTTGATATTCAGCTTCTGTAAGAAATACAAAGTGTATGTGTATGTGGTGGAGGGTCCTGTCTCTCAAGCTCCTTCTTCCATTGTTTTAGCCTTCCATGTGTCTGGGGCCTACGTACTATATTCACAATGTTACCTCTTCCCAGTGTTTTGTAAGTCATTGCAGCCTCTGCAAACCATGCAGAGCAAGGTGATTTCAAAATATAGACAAAAATCGGATCATGGGGATATCAGGGCACTTACATTAGACAGTCAACATCCTGGTGAGACATAGTCTAGACTAGAGCCAAGTGTAAAAGGAGCTGATCTACCAGTGCTTTGAATAATGATATGAAACAAGAGCAACACTTTTAGGGAAAAGGATATCCATGTATGTAGTCATGGGAAATGGTTTAAAGAAAGGTCAACTGAGCTGTTGAGTTTAGGTTGGAGCCAGAATCACACTGTTATGATTGAATTAAACATGGAGAAGGAAAAGAAAACCTTATGATAGGCTCAAGTCAGCTTCACTTTATGTTGGATGTGGCTTTAAAACATAGAACAACAACATCATATCCTCCAAGTGCCACAGCTTGACAGGGACAGTCCCAATGAAACTTCAGTCTTCCTACTTTTTTCAGCTCCTTTTGAAATGTTCCAGTTTCTCTCTTCTCCTTCCACTTTCCTTCTTTGGTTCAGCTTACTTCAGTTGCTGCAAACTGAAGCTGAAGGGCAAAAGTAGTTTGCACTGAATTAACTGAAAGAAAGAAGCAGAATCTTGCCATCCTGGGTAGGCCCAAGCAAAAAGAAAGGCTGCAGCCTCTCCTAGCTTGTTCATCTTGTATGTCCCATTTTTTTTAAAATCGGTGAGCTAAAATGGCTTGTGTGTGGTGCAGCAGTGGGTCAAGTTACAGGCAAAGGTGTCACTGAGGGGGGTACAGAGGATGCGGACTGCACTGGCTGACACCCAGAAGGGGGTGATTCCTGGTTGGGCCCCCTCCCTCTTTGGGTCAGTAGGGGTGCATACGCACCCTTCCAGGCCGCTCTGTCCAGGGTTCCCTCTCAGGGAGAAAGCCCAGGATGGAGGAGAAGGGCCATTGTGTTGCCACTGGCACCTCCCCAGTTGTCTTCTGAGTCCAGTGTGGACTTAGAAGACATGGAGGGAGGAAGAAAAAGCCTCCTCTCTGACTCGGAGGGCACGGGGGGAGGAAGGATGTCCTGCTCAGGGGCATGGGAGGAGGGATGATACCCTGCAAGTCCTTGGAGGATTCAGGGGCATTGGGGGAGGGAGGAGGGAGGCTGCCCTGCGAGTCCTCTATGGACTCGGAAGGCTTGGGTGGAGGCTGCCCTGCTCTCCCACACCACACCAGGTGACACCCAGGCTGGAAACACCACTGGTTACAGGGCGTCTTGCTGAGAGGTCATGAGAGACTTCCCACATATGCTAACCTTCTTCTCACATCCTTTTCTTCCTTCCCTTCTTACTACCATTCATTCCAACTCCCTCTTCCATTGATCACTGATTATCTCCTTACATCATTACCTAACTTTCCTTTCTTTTAATTGTTGTAACTTCATCAGCATTTTACCATTTCTTTAATTACCTTGTGAAGCTTATGTAGTCCCTTACTTTTTCTATTGAAACAAATTTAGATCCACCTTTCCATTGCAGAACAAGATACCAAAGAGATTAAACAATCATATAACAAACGAGGATAATTTTGAAAAATTTCTTAAAATGGAAGGAATAAAGCACAAACTTACATGTGTTTACCAAAGTGCAGAGAATGGAAAAATAGAGAGGTTTGTTAGGAAAATACAAACAGTGAAGGATTCTCTGTTACAGAATTCAGTTACAGGATTTGTTTTCCTCAAACTTTGTGGGGAGAAGCCATAATAACTGGAAATTATTTACTTAACAGACTCTGGCATGAGCCTATTCAAACCACACTTTATTTTATGTTATACCAGAAGAAGCCTTATTTAGGACACTTACGAACATTTGGAACCCAAGCATAGGTTTTCATTCCAAAAGCTCATAGGAGAAAGGGCTAGAGAAGGGATAGACAAGAAAAAGCTAGAAAGCTAATTATGGTGGGTTCTGCACAAGAGGCAAAAGCATGGTAATTTTTAGACAAAAATGAAGCAATTATCATTTCAAGGTCTGCTAATTTTGCTTTTAGTCTAAATTGGGATAAAGTGCATGCAAACAAGTAGGTCTTCCTACCTTTGTATGAAGGGGAAACTAGCATACAAACCAGGTCTTCAACGCAGGCCAGTGCTACTGCACAAGCACCTGCTCCAGCATTACTCCCATGTCAGCCTAGCAAACAAACCAGGCCTTCAATGTAGACCATTGCTACTGCACAAGCATTTGTTCCCACTTTACTCCCAAGCCAACAAACAACTCAGGCTGAAGCAGTCAGGCATAAACGTCCTAACAGAAAACAATGGGACTGAAGAAGGTATATACAGTCAGTCAGTCAGTCAGTCAGTCAGTCAACCTTTATTAGGCATACAACAACAACATACATTTACAATTAAACTTCAGGATCTTTATTAAAACTTAAGCCATAATCTTGTTGCCTTCACCAGAAAATTGGCCATTAGCCTGGTAATATGTGCGTTCTGATCTTCCAATAAATATTCCACTGATAACCCATCCAAACAGATATTCATTTCCAATAACCTTCTTAACAAATGGATAAAGCAATACAATATGATGGAGAACATCTGGAGCTTGATCACAGTGACATACACGATTCAAAAATGGGGTCTGCAGATATCTGCCCCTGGTCACATTTGAGGGGTGTACATTCAGTCTTGCAAACAAAAAGGCCTTCCTCGACACCAGCAGTGAAAGTGTTTGAAAATAGTCTGGTATCCTACCTGCGGGGTAGATACCGAGCATCACTGGAGAAACACCTGGAGGAGTGGGATATGTCAGTTGATATTCTCTCTCTGCAAGGCAGACCCTAATAGATTCAAGACACTCCTTTTCGGCAAGTAAAAGGAACGCGAACCAATTTAAACCTATAGAAATTACGTTACTTTCATAAAATTTAGCCCAACTAGCATAGGAAACCTCAGAAGGTGAACTCATAAGACTGGATCTATTAGGCCGGGAAAAGTATCGTTAACCAAAAACCGGGCTTCAGTTTCAAGATCATTCAATCCCAGCTCTTCGATGAGAGTCAGATGGTGTACAGCGGTACAGATAATAGTCTCCTGAAAAAATGTGTCTGCAAACATTTAATCTCCTTATTAAAGGCTGGAATCCAGGTGTATATGCTGTAAAGTAATTGCGGTCTTAATTTGGCTTTGTAAATTTTTAAGTCCACTAGAATATCCTGGTTGCCTTTTTTATAATAAAAAAATTGTATAGCCGCCAATGATCCCTGTTTTATCTCTCTGTTTACTCCATTGCCTGTTAAAATGAAAAAGGACACCAAGGTAAACATACTTTTTGACTTGCTCAATTGTTTGATTACCAATCTTCCACGTTCTCGGTACAAAACTCTTAGAAAATACCAATATTTTGGATTTCTCAAAGTTTATTTAGTAGGTGAAATTTGTCACAATATTCAGAAAATCTTTGCAAGGCTCATACCATCCCCACCTGAGATAGAGAGAGTAATAGAGTATCGTCAACTTACTTTCCGTTATCTCTCTATTTTTTTCTTTTTCATTCTAAATAAAAGATGGTAAGGCCTTTTTCTTATCCTTAGTCTCAGCCAAGATACTTTCCTCCAAACAATTTGCCCCTAGTAAGGGGTGGAAATGTTAGATTTTGCTTGCTTGGAACGGGCATCTATATGTTAGTCCTTTAGTCAAATCTGCCTTTGCACCAGAGCTGAACTAGTTGTGCTCTTGGAGTCCATTGAATGGCATTGAAGCTATTGTCTCCTGAAATAGCCACTACCTTCAGTCATTTGTTAATGCCCTGGCAGAACTTTATATTGCCCTGAAGTGTTTTCTTAGCAAGAACTCTAGCAGCCCTAGAAAAAAGGGAAATAGCAGAGACAACTCTGAGCATAAACTCTGGCAATCACAACTGGGATATGTTGATTCCCATGACAAATTGAGGTGAGTTGTAATAATATATGTGTGTGTGCGCATGTGTGCGTGTGCACGTATGTATATTTTAACAGCTATTTGATTTGGTCTCAAAATAACTAGCTATAGAGCCCTTATGACCTTCATAAAATCTGTGGGAAATAGAGCATTTGATGTTAAAGGCCCAGACTTGGAAGGGCAGGAGAATCCTTCCCTTGAGGAAGATCAGGTACCTTCATCTTCCATGGATCATACATACCTTAGAGAATGTCTGGAGTGGTGACAGACTTTTTTCCCCGAAGGGAAGCCACAGCCGCCAAACCATGCGGCTTCTCTCCAGCGAAAAAGGAACCCGCAAAACGGGTTCTTTGTTTGGACCAAGTTACTGTATATGATCAAACTCCGGGATATACTTTTTTCCCAGATCAATATAACTCAGCATCGTGAATAGATCTGTTTTCAACAACAAGCACACTGTTAAAAAAAACTGACAATATGTCTACATTGCCGGGGACAGAATCTGACTACAAACTAATATACCTCGAACTTAAGATGAACAAAATGCAATACTACTGGAGATTAAATTAAAATCTTTTGGAAGATGAGGAATTTGTGAAACTTTGAAACTTTAACTCAAAAGGTTTTTTCAAGAAAACAATAAAGCAGAAACAAAAAAAAATGCGATATGGGACACTAGTAAAGCTTTTGTTCATGGTCTCATAATACAACGGGCCACTTACAAAAAAAAAGTAAGAAATGAAATGCAGAAAAAGATTGAAGAAGAAATACAAGTACAGTGGTACCCCGGGATACGAAAGCACCGCGTTACGAAATTTCTGGGATACGAAAAAATTCCATAGGAAAAAACTGTTCCGGGTTATGTTTTTTTTTCCGGCTTACGAAAAAAAAATTTGGTGCTTTTCGGCGCTTTTTCGCACGAAATCGCGGCTTCCAGCGCTAGCGGCTATGGCTTTTTCGGGTTGCGAAATCTTTCGGGTTACGAAGGGCGCCGCGGAACGAATTAATTTCGTAACCCGGGGTACCACTGTAAAAGAAAAGGAACTAACGCTAGACCCGGCTTCAAAAAGTTAAAAATTCAATTGAAATCTTCAAAAACAATTAAAAATAGAACTAGCTAGAGAAGTCGGAAAGAACCTTAAAATAATTAAACAAAGGAATTTCGATTACACCAATAAAAACAGAAAATGACTGGCCCAAAGACTAAAACAAAAGAGAAGAAGGAATTTAATTGAAAAAATACAAGTTAACAAGGGAACCATAACAGCACAAGAAGTAATTAAAGAAAAATTTACACCAAATTCTACACCAAACTATATAAGAGGGAGGATTATACAGAAGAAAAAGAAAGATCCATAAAAGAAAACACTGGTAAACAAAAATGGGGAGAAATACCGCAAGAACAATATAACAAACTGAATGCAGAATTTACAGAAGAAGAAATAATATCCTATTCCCCACCACCACTCCCTTCTCCTATTGTGTCGTGTCTTTTTAGATTGTAAGCCTGAGGGCAGGGAACCGTCTGACTAAAAGATTGTATGTACAGCGCTGTGTAAATTTACAGTGCTTTATAAATAAAGGTTAATAATAATAATAATAAATAAGGAAAGCTATTAGAAATCTTAAACCGAATAAATACCCAGGACGTAATGGCTTTACAGCTATGTAATATAAAAAAAAACCTTAAAGATGTGTTAATTTCACCTTTAAAAAATACACTAAATGCAATCTCAGAAGAGGGAATTCCAAATTCATGGACAATAAATGATATAAAGTCCCCCCTAAAGAGGACAAAGACAGCACTCATGTCAAAAATTATAGACCAATTTTTTTTACTTAATTTAGATTATAAAATATTTGCTTTTATCCTGGCTGAACTTTTAAAGCCTGTCTTAATTAAGCAATTGAGGAAGATCAAACAGGCTTTTTACCTGAAAGACATTTAAAGCAAAATATAAGAGCTATGTTAAACCTTATTGAGTATTTTGAAAAAAATAATCAGAAAAAAATTGCAATGTTTTTCATAGACACATATAAGGCATTCGATAACCTCAATTGGGAGTATATGTTAAAGACATTGAATAATCTTGGAGTCGGCAACTGATATCTTAGCTGGATACAAAGCATTTACAGTACACAAACCGCAACGCTTCTTATTAATGGAGAAAGAACTGAACAGTTTAATATACAAAAAGGGACAAGGCAGGGTTGTCCCCTGTCTCCCTTATTATTTATAACTGTTTTGGAAGACCTCAACAGTAGAATAAGGAAAAATACAGAAATCACGGGGGTAAAAATAAAGAAATTCGAATACAAACTCAAAACCTATGTGGACGATCTTGCCCTTTTTCTAGAAGATCCTTCTGTTTGTATACATAAAGCCATTAACACAATTAATAACTTTGGTACTGCATCTGGATTTAAAATAAACACACAGAAATCAATGATAATAACTAAAAATGTATCCTCAGCTGAAGAAAAGGAAATACAAGATCGTATGAAATGTAAAATAATAAGACTAAATGTTTAGGAATATGTATTACTAATAGAAACACGGAACTCTTTGAGAACAACTATAAGAAAACTTGGAAAAAAATTAAACAGGATCTTCTGAAGTGGACTAAATTAAATCTATTTCTGGAAGAATGGCAGCTGTTAAAATGTCGGTTCTGCCAAAACTCAATTATTTTTTCACCAACGTTCCAATTATTTCCAACTTTTAAATATTAGAATAATGGAATAAAGAAATAAGGAAGTTTGTATGGGCTTAGAAAAAAAACACGTGTAAAATGGAAGACTTTAATTGATACCCATGAAAACGGTGGCTGTGGTTTGCCTGACCTTCAACTTTATTACCAAGCTAACTGCTTAATCTGGGCAAAAGACTGGATAAATTTAAAAGACAATAAATTGTTCGCCTTGGAGGGATTTAATGTCTGCTTTGGATGGCATGCGTTCCTTTGGTACAAAAAATATTATATTAACAGGGATTTTGAACATCATTCTATTCGGAAAGCTATTCTGACAAATTGGTTAAAAGTAAAACAACTTTTCTACAGGAAAATTCCTGGTTGGGTCTCCCCGCATGAGGCGCTCTTCTCCAGATCGCAGATCTCTACATGGCTAAGATATGAGGATTTGTTAACAAAAAATAATGAGAACAAGCTAAGCCTGAAAGTGATAGAGGAAATAAAGCCTATGGAGACACAGCGACATTGGTTCCTCTACACGCAAATTTCAAATAGATTCAAATTGGATGTTGAAACAGAAGGTCTCGAAATGGAAAAAAAATGAACTGGACAAAATACTACTAAAAGACAAGCAAAAATTAACATCTAAATTATATAAAATTTTGTTACAAAGAAAGGTTGAAAAAGACGTGGTAAAAGACTCTATGATTCAATGGGCCAGAGATATCGGCAGAACAATCGATTTAGAAAGCTGGAAAAATGCCAGGAAAAAAAACACTGAAATTTACACATTGCCAGAGTCTTCATGAAAATTATAAGAAAATGGAATTTAGGTGGCACTTTACCCCAGCTAAGATCGCGAGAATTCATAAAGGAACGAACATCTGTTGGAAATGCCAGGAAGCAAAAGGAACATGGTTCCACGTTTGGTGGGAATCTCCCAAGATAAAGAAATTTTGGAACCAAATCTGCTTGGCAATAACTGAAATTATTGGAATGAAATTTGAAAAACTTCCAGAGATGTATCTCTTAAACATGATGAACAAACTTCCAAAGAAAATAGAGAATCAACTGGAAGGCTACTCCTGGCGCAATATTGGAAACTAAATACGCTTCTAACTCTAGATGAGTGGTTACTTAAATTGTATGATTTGATGCATATGGATTGCCTGACAAACATTATTCACGGAAAAGGGGGAGAAGAAACTGAAAAGGAATGGGAGAGGGTAGAAATATATTGTGGTAAATGATGGAAATAATATATATTTGAATACAGTTAAGAATCTTAAAAGCAAATTTGGTTTTGCAATAAGAATAATGAGGACAAGTAAATTATTAGAGCAATTGATATACTGAAGTTATTAAAGATATAGTAGATTTATAGGGAAATTATGTAATGCAACAAGAATAAGCACACAAGATGAATGTTATACGAAGGAAGTAACTATTTCTTTTCAATATTGAATATAAGAATAGCAACTGAAGAAAGGTTTGGAAAATGCAGATTATCTTAATTAGTTTAAGCTGTTGGGATACACTGTTAAAATTTATATAACCATGTAAATGCAGATGTTTAACTGTCATATAGCGTTTAAAGCCTTGCTGCACTTAATCAAAATGGCTGCCACAACTTCAGTTCCAGCTTTGCCTCTTCTTTTAAAAAGGCAAGCACAATATAAATAAATATTAAAGTCTTTAAGACAAAGTAAAGGAAGGTGGAGTAAATAAAAAACATAGCCTACTCGGAGCCAAGGCAGGAAAAACACTGAGGGATGGTGGGGGTTGCTCTGGTGGCAACTCCTTCAAGTCTGTTCTCCTGCCTATTTGGATCAAGGAGATGGACTCAACCCATGATATAGGATGTTTCCACCTCCATTGCTGGAAAAAAATAATATAGATATGAAATACTGTAGATTTAGAGATATAAAAGGTTCATGAAACAAATATGGTAATGACTGCAAAGGAAAAGGTACAAATTATAGTAGCAGAGTGAAAGCATAGAGATGGTAATAAGAGAGTCAATGGTGCAGTACAGACCGCCAAAAAGCAGCGTACCAGCACCAGTATTAGGGTTAGGGTTAGGGAGCGCGCACCATGTACACACTCCCTAACTCTAATACGTACCGGCAGCAGCATAATCGAGGCATCCTGTGTACATGGGCACCACCATTATGACGTCACGGCCGCACCACATCCAAATGGCGCGTCGTGGGCGTGGTGTCTTTGCGCCGCCCCAGGCCACTTAGAGTGGTCCAGGCACAGCTCGTGAAGGAGCTCTGAAACGGAGCTCCTTCTGTGGGTGCGCCTCGTTCCCGCAGCCACAAAACGGCTGTGGGAACGACACCAGGGAGAAAGGGGCCGAGTGGCTCCTTTCTTCTCTGGCTCTGGCTCCTGGGGTGTCCAGGGACATGAAACCCCAAAGACACCCCTTTTCCAGGCCATGGGGAAGTTGCATTTTGCTGCTTTTTCTGTGGCCTGGAGAAGTGCTCGATTGGGGCTTCTGGGCTGCCGGTATGGTTGCCCTGGCCCCAATCCTCTTGCCCAAAGGGGCGGTCTGTACTGCGCCTCTATAACCAATAAGAAATAGGACAAGTAGGTAGTGAGGAAGTTGAAATGTATGGTTTTTGAACTTATATATGTGGAAATGGGAGGGGGGTAGTAGTACAAAGATTAAAAGAAGAAAGGGGAGTAGGCGGATGTGATGATGGCAAAGTAAGTAAAGCAGGGTTACAATATGTGAAAGAGAATATGAGAGTATAGGAGAAGGTAGAGGAGGAGACTAAGTAAGATAGACAGAAAAGAAGAAAGAAGGGTATGAGCGGGGAGATGATGAAGAGGGAATAAAAGAAGTTGGAAAGAAGAGGAAGGATAAGGGAAGGAGGAAATAAGGAGCTAGGAAACAAGAAAGATATAAGATTGAAATTAAGCAGGTGATAGGAAAGTAGGGAACAAAAAGGGACTGAGGGATTAAGAAGATATAAGGATATAAGAAAGTGAGTAGGAATTGAATGTGATAGCTATTATAGGTTATATTAGGTGGGTTTTTTAATGTTTGATGATATGATATGTTTGATATTTGTTGGATGTTTTTATCGCTCAAAATTAATAAAATTTAATTCAAGCTAAAAACAAAAGAAATACTATCCTGTTAAAGTTTTAAGATAAGGGATTTCTGAAGGAGAATTGTAATGTTTGTATTTCAGTAGACACAAAGGCTCAAGATCTAATCAAAGATGAAATTGTAAATACCTTCATTATTTGTTGCACTTATAGATCTTTCTGAATATAAAATAACAACAACAACAATAATAATAGTTTATTTATATACTGCCTTTCCAAAGGATCAAGGCAGTTTACAAAATTACAAAAGCAAATCCATAAACTACAGTAAAATATAATACAGTAATCTATATAAATAAAAATGTAAATGTTTGTTTATTCAAAATCTTAAATCTCCAACAGTTCTCCACCGATTGCTTTGAAATTTAGACACAAAGTTCCATTTGAATACACACATGTTTTTATTGGTCACCGTCCTCCTGAGTTTGTTGGCCCCTGAGGGTCTCTTTGGGACACTGAGAGGCCAGCAAATGGGCCTCGGAGAATGGGAGCCTCCGGAGTTTGCCAGCCCCTGAGGGTCTATTTGGGTCCCTCAGAAGCCGACAAACGGGCCTTGGAGGATGGGAGCCAATTGTAGGATTCGCTGGTTGCCGTCCTCTGGAGTTTTCCGGCCCCTGAGGGTCCTTTTGGGACACTGAGAGACCAGCAAATGGGCCTTGGAGGACGGGAGCCAGCGGCAAGAGCTTTTCATGGATTGCTTCTCACATGGACAATTATATGTTGTGTGTTCTAGAGTTGGCAAACCAGACAATCTCTATATCTACACAGACAATGGAATAACAAAAAATATTGTATACCCACAAGCATTGTGAAATTAAATATTTCTCTTTTTCTTTTCCATTTAACCAGACTGGGCCACAGCAATGCGTGGCCAGGTACAGCTAGTACAATAATAAAAACCAATACATACATAAAATACAATACAATTCAAATGCAATGCAGTGCAATACAAATAATTCCCTCCCTCTTTTACATGTATAACAAAATATCTAAATATAACAATGATAAAATATAAAATAAATTATTAAAACCATTCGTTAAACAATCAAAAGAGAAGGAAGCAGAGATGTTAGATATTAGATTCCTTATATGTAAAAGATGAGTGGCTATTAATTAATGTCTTGTTGATTCTAAAGCCATCATCATCATGGTGGGTGAGGCGAGGCAGTCCTCCTCCACCTGAGTCTTCCATTGCCTTTTGAGGCACTGGGGTGATGGAGTAACTGCCTGAATTGTGCAGTGTCTGTATAGGAAGGTCCTGCCACAAGCTTAATGCGTTGTTTTATTTACAGGTTTTAATTATATCTCCTCTTTCTAAAACTTTCAGATAGAATTGCCTTTCATTACGAAGCTGAAGAATAGTTCAGTTATGTTTTCACTATCATATAAATCCTCTTCTCATTAAAATGACCAGCCAGCTACAATGTTGACAGCTGACTGTTTTTACATACCTCTTGAGAAACGTCCTCACAGCTCCACTTCTACTATTCTTGCATTCTGATTTTCAAGCCAAATTCCACACATTCAAATGTGTATATATTATATAAAGTATGTTCCCTCCCCTGCATGATCTTGGCACGGTACACATTTTCTGATTTAAGGCTGATATGTGGCATAAACCAATATATATTAAGCCCAATGTGGCTAATTATTTTGAAACCCATTTGTGGCAGAAAAAGGCAGAGTAGAAATGTACAGGCATCCAGTAATGTCCATCCATTTTGAGTGATGCCCACAGAAGTTGTGTAACTCTTTCCTGTTAAGTCACATATTCCAAAAATGTAATTATTCAGACTACTATTAAACAAATGTTCCTATGTTACATCTATATCAGTGGTTCTCAACCATCCTAATGCTGCAGCGGTTCGTTCAACCCTCAAAGGGATAGCCACCCACAGGTTGAGAACCGCTGATCTAGATGCTTCTTCTAACAATTAAGCATAATGATTTGCAACTAGGGTTGCATCTGCACCAGAGAAATAATCCAATTTGACACCTCATTAACTGTTCTGGCTCAGTGCTAGGGAATTCTGGGAATTGTAGTTATGTGACACATTTAACTTTCTCTATCAGAAGAACAAACTGCAGTTCCCAGAAGTGCATAGCATTGAGCCAGGGCAGCTAAATTGGTGTCAAACTGCTTTATTTCTGCAGTGTAGCAGCAGCAGACTCCATCAAGTTGAAGCTCCTGCCTGTGTGAGATGTGTAGCGAGCGGCCCCCGAAACCCGAGAGTCCTGTGCCAAGTATGGAGGCAGCCACAGAAGCAGCATGGGCTCTCCATAGGTGAGATGCAGGACCCTGACAATGTAAGCACCCACTGGAGGCTGTGCTTGAATTCATCCCTCTTTCCAGGCAAAAACCAGGTCAGGTACCAGACAACAGGCAGGAGAAGGCCAGGCAACCATCAGCCTCCTGGGTTCTTGGCTCCTTCCTAGTCCCTCCCAGGTTTCTCTCCGTTCTTCTCATTGCCTCCCGCAATGACAGCCATTGCAAGCTCTTTCCTGCGATGGAATGGACTTCCTCCTCCTGGAATAGGATTTGGTGCCTGCAGTTTGGGAGGTGGGTCAGTCAGTCTTGGTCTCAGTCTGCACCCCTAAAGCTCAGTGTTTCCCTTTGGGGCAAATGCATGAGGAGGTTGCGACATTTTGTTGCTTTAACTGTCATATTTTTTAAAAATATATCTTTGGACCAATATGGAAGGACCCTAAAGGGGTTTTTTATCCTTTAATTTTATTTTTCACGCACACCCCCATTTCTTTTTCTTTTACAACGTTTTGCCTCTGCCCCTTCAACAACATTTTTAATTTCCCCCTTCTCTCCTCCACCCCATGTTACATGATACCGACGATAATGCTGTTTTACTTAGTAGTTTGTACAGAAGTTGCCGTCTTCTCATCAATGCCTGCAATCATGTTTGTTGTATAAGAGATTTCCCTTGAGAATAAACAATGAAAAGGACAAACAAGGATTGTCCTTCCCGCTTTTAAAAAAAGTGGAGACTTTAGGCGCAAGTCATTAATTTCATTAATTACAAATCCTCATCACCCACTGAGTTTCCTCCCAAATGGGTGCCAACTCAAGTAACACTTCACGCATTGGATGAAATGGACGCAAAAGCTTATGCCACAGTTTAAACCGTTAAATCTTTAAGGTGCCAGTTTAATTTCACAAAGACACAACACATTTGTGTCACAGACTCTTTCGTTTTCTTATATGGAAGGATCTATTTAAAGGCACGGGGAGGAATGAAAGGGAAAACAACAGGTGCAAGTTCCTGTAGAGCAACCATTTTCATAGAATCATAGAGTTGGAAGAGACCACAAGAGCCATCCAGTCCAACCCCCTGTCATACAGAAATATGATCCTTAAAATAATCTAGACCCAAGCCATATCTTGTATCACTATTATATTATATTTGCTTTGCCATGTAAAGAGTTCATAGAATCATAGAGTTGGAAGAGAGCGCAAGGACCACCCAGTCCAACCCCCTGCCATGCAGGAACTCTCAATCAAAGCATCCCTGACAGATGGCCATCCAGCCTCTGCATAAAGACCTCCAAAGAAGGAGACTCCATCACACTCTGAGGGACTGTGTTCCACTGTTGAACAGCCCTTACTGTCAGGACGTTCCTCCTAATGTTGAGGTGGAATCTCTTTTCCTGTAGCTTGTATCCATTTTTCCATCCTGTAGCTTGCTCCATCCTCAACATGGCATCCCTTCAAATATTTAAACAGGGCTATCATATCATCTCTTAACCTTCTCTTCTCCAGGCTAAACATATCCAGCTCCCTAAGTTTTTCCTCATAAGTCATGGTTTCCAGGCCCTTCACCATTTTGGTGGCAGTCCTATGGACACATTCCAGCTTGTCAACATCCTTTTTGAATTGTGGTGCCCAGAATTGGACACAGTATTCCAGATGGGGCCTAACCAAAGCAGAATAGAGTGGCACTATTACTTCCCTTGAGCTAAACACTATACAGTGGTACCCCAGGATACGAATGCGCCGCCTTACGAAATTTCCGGGTTACGAAAAAAATCCATAGAAAAAAACTGTTCCGGGTTACGAAGGTTATTTCGGGTTACGAAAAAATTTTTGGTGCTTTTCGGCGCTTTTTCGCACGAAATCGCGGCTTTCGCTATTAGCGCCTATGGCTTTTTCGGCTTACGAAGGATTTCGGGTTACGAACGCGGCGGCGGAACGAATTAAATTCGTAACCCGGGGTACCACTGTACTTCTATTGATGCAACCTAAAATAGCATTGGCCTTTTTAGCTGCCACATCACACTGTTGATTCATGTTCAACTTGGGGTCTACTAGGACTCCTAGATCCCTTTCACATGTAGTCTTGTTAAGCCAGGTGCCCCCCATCCTACATCTATGCATTTCATTTTTTCCTACCTAAGTGCAGTATTTTACATTTCTCCCAAGTTCATTTTGTTAGTTTTGGCCCAGCTTTCTAATTCATTAAGGTGATTTTGAATTTGGTCCTGTACTCTGGGGTATTAGATATTCCTCCTAATTTGGTGCCATCTTCAAATTTGATAAGCATGGCCTCTGTGCCTTCATCCAAGTCATTGACAAAGGTGTTGAATAGCACTGGGCCCAGGACAGAACCCTGTGGCATTCACTTGTCACTTCTCTCCAGGATGAAGAAGAGCCATTGTTCAGTACCCTTTGGGTACAGTCAGTCACCCAATTACAAATTCACCTAACAATTGTATAGTCTAGCCCATATTTTACTAGCTTGTTTGCAAGAATACCATGGGGGGCCTTGTCAAAGGCCTTACTGAAATCAAGATATGTTATATCTACAGCATTCACTTTTTCTACCAAGCTGGTAATATTATCAAAAAAAGGAGATCAGATTAGATGGCAGAAGCGCCATCTAACAGAAGCGCCAGAAGGAGCTCCGAAACAGAGCTCCTTCCCGGAGGGCGCCTCAGCAACCAGATTGCCGCATGAAGCCCCAAGGACACCCCTTCTCCCTGGTTCCAAAAAGCGCTGGATTGGGGCCTTTGGACTGCCGCTGTGGCTGCCCTGGCCCCAATACGTGGCGCAAAGGGGCAGCTGCAGGCTGTATCTCACCAACACCACTCTATTCTGTTTTGGTCAGGTCCCACCTTTTATCAGGGCCAGCTCTAGGTATTTGGCCACCCTAGGCGAGAAATATTTTAGCATCCCCTGTCGCCCCTCATAATTATTTTCACTCCTTGATTTCCACTGTTTCGTTTGTTAAAGCTAAACATGACATAAAACTTAGGTTCCAATCGTTTGTCATAGTATTGAGAATTAGTCAAAAAGCCAATTAGATTTTTACAGGTTAAATACTGTACTAATTTATTGCTGTGATATTTGGAATAGAGACTAATGCACACATATTCCTTTTGCAAGCTGAAAGCATTATTCATTTTAATGATGTGGAGAAATCTGGATCCTACCCCCATGAATTTATGGGATAGTAGTGGTCCTTCTATGACCCCTAAAAACTAAAAATCTTCACCCAAGGGGTAGAAAAGGGTGTCACAAGAAAGAGAAGAAAACCAGTAGGGTCACCAGGTGCAAGGACCAGGGCTGCTGCCACACTGCAGAATTAATGCAGTTTGACACCACTTTAGCTGCCCTTGGCTCCTATGGTGACCAGCTGTCCTAACTGCAAAGAAGGACAAGGCACCACAAAATGTAGGACTTTCAAGTAAAATGGAGGACATGACCAAGTCCTCCGAGGCCT
Source organism: Sceloporus undulatus (assembly GCF_019175285.1). Classification (NCBI taxonomy): domain Eukaryota; kingdom Metazoa; phylum Chordata; class Lepidosauria; order Squamata; family Phrynosomatidae; genus Sceloporus; species Sceloporus undulatus. The sequence goes on from NC_056523.1 coordinate 226,712,091, forward strand.
AGCAATGGCTGTTCCCTGCGTTGGTAGTCTCAGAGTCCTCTGCACTGTCCCTGACGACTGTCTCTGCTGCTCTTCCTTGGCATCCTTGATAAGGGAAAGAGTTTCAAATCGATTCTGTTGCTGCAAGCTCCCAAAATGAATTCTGGTTTCCCTACTTCTGTGTGTCACATTCGTCCAGCTGTCTACCTGCTATGTATGTGAAGTGACCTCTTGTGTAGAAACTTCCTATGTGTGTGTTCCCAATCCAGGACCATCCATTCTGTTCTTTCCAGGATAACTCTTGCTTCCTAATATGCTGAAGTGTCTTTACCCGCGCCTCCAGCTCCTGGACCTTTTTTTGCTACAGGGCTATCAACTTGCACTTGGTGCAGGTGAAGTTACCTGCCTCCATAGGCAAGAAGATAAACATCCCACAACTGTTGCAGGTGACTGCAGCAGCTCCCTCACAGTCCATACTGATATGCCTAAAGTAGTCAGAGAAACATGACTCTGGGCTTCCCCCTCCAAAAGACCCCCATTAAACACTCTCAAAAATACTCCTGTTTGCCTGGCCTGTTCACTAAGAGCTGTCAGCGAGCTGAAGAGATTGGAGCCATAACTGTATAGAGAGCTATTGATTGCTAGCTCCTTCCCCAAGCAATTCTCTGACTCATTTGCTCTAAGCAAAAGCCCCCCACTTAACACCTTAAAGAAAAACAGTTAAAAACTAACAGAGAACCCCCAAACACAGCTCCCAGATCACCTTGTGCTCTATGTTGTGAGTTACTTGACTGGTTTTTCTCTCTCTCCTCCTTTGCAGGAAATGGGGTCTAAAGCATCTGAAATCAGCTAAAAACAACTAGGCTCCTAGGTTAATAATAATAATAATAATAATAATAATAATAATACCTCCACCCCAATGCCTCACAAAAGCCCAACCACTCAGGAACAAAAACACTTCAAGTTTGAAAAGAAGTCACTCAATGAAAATGGCTTAATAATAAATAATAAATATTTATTTATATCCCGCCTCTTCCGATTGAGGATCGAGGCGGGTAACAACAAAGTAAATACAATATACAACAATAAAAACAACAAGCCCCACAAAACCCCGACCCAACCCTCCCTCCCAACTATAAAATTAAACAGTAAAAAAATGTTTAAAAAGTACATAACAAGACATCAAAGCTAAAAACAAATCACAAATAAGAAAAACAATAAAAGGGGGATTCAATTGCTTCTGGACATTATCAATCGGGGAAGGCCTGCCGGAAGAGAAAGGTTTTTGTCGCCTTTTAAAAAGCCTCGAGTGAGGATAATTGGTGAATCTCTTCCGGCAGGTCATTCCAGGTTTTTGGAACGGTGACATTGCAGGCTTCTTGGCTACTGGTTGTTTTCTCTCTCTCCACCTGTGCAGGAAAAAAAAGTATTATGCTGTCAAGCAGAAACATTCTTGATATTGTGGTTTCTTAGCCATTTCCCAGTGGGCCTGTCTGAAATTTGACTAGTTTATGGTTCTCAGTATAGAGCTATCCCTTTCCATAGTTAAGAAAGTTTCAAAAATCTTCATTTCATTTATTTTTTAGAGTGCTTTATTTTAGTAAAACATAGTTCATCCTGGTCATCTAAGGCAATATAATGCCTGAATAATTTGGGGTTGATGATGTGGCATTACATGCTGTATATTACATGCTGTTAAGACACACCGCAAATTTTAAGATTTTTGGAAACCAAGTGAAAATCAGAATGCTTCCTACGAATAATTTTGAATTATTTGCTTGTCAGAATCCAGAGTCCATAATCTCTTATGTCTGAGTTTTCTCTTTCTCTGTCTTTTGCTCTGTGTATACTGAGGTTAATATCAACTAGACCTGTGATGGTGAACCTTTTAGAGGCCGAGTGCCCAAACGGCAACCCAAAACCCACTTACTTATTGCAAAGTGCCATGTCCCTCTGGCTTTCTATTAACAAACTCTGGCAAACTCTGTGCTGGGGTGCCCACAGAGAGGGCTCTGTGTGCCACCTCTGGCACGCGTGCCATAGGTTCGCCATCACTGAACTAGACAGATTGAATAGATTCAGTAGAATTTGCTTACATGTTGATTCACCAATTCAATGGAGTCAGCCCTCCATTGTTTGCAGGTTTAACATTTGTGGGTATGATTATTCGTGAGTTTGCCCATGCTCTCCTCACCTACCGCATAGTTCAGAAGGCTGTGCACACTCTCCTGACCGGGGCGGAGGGGAGCCCATGACTGGATTGGAAGGGTGCACATCTTCTCTTCCTCCTTTGGCCTGGGCTTTTCCCCGTATTTGCATTTTTTTCACTTTTGTGAGGGTCTTGCCCCTAACCCCCTGCAAATGTCAAGGGCATACTGTACTCTAGTAGGGACTAATTACCAGGATTCAGGCCATCATTTACTTTGAATGTTCATTTGAAAGCTTGGATTCCTAATTTAAATACTGCCTGCAATGATGTTTGAGTATTTACTTTGCTTGTTTTTGCTGGTCTTTCAGGTGCAGCAACCGGACACAGTGTGCTGTGGTAGCAGGCCCAGATGTGTTTCCTGACCCTTGTCCAGGGACATACAAGTACCTAGAAGTGCAATACGAATGTGTCCCTTACAGTATGTATACTGTATCTGTTGTGCAATTAATAAGTATTATGAGGTGCATGAATGTTGATATAGCTTGTTAGTTGCACATTTCAAAAAATACTGTGTAATCACATTTGTTATCTTGAAACAATTTGAGGAATGGTGTGGTATTCCAGCTAAAAGAATGATTGTAGTCTAGAAAATGCTAAATTTGTTTTTTGCTTCTACTATAAACTTACCAGTTGGCATGAAGTTGAACTGTCCCTCCCCACGCAGCCTTGCAATCTGCAAAACTGTGATTATAGCAGGATTATTGTAACCGAAACAATGCCAGTTCTTGTGTGAAAAGGTATAAAACCACCACTTAGATGCTTTTTACTGGCTGTATTCCCACAACTGCCTGCCCTTAGCCATCAACCAAGAAAGTGAAACAGAACCTCTGGGCTCTGCATCTGTGTTTGTCAACATTGCAGCTTCTTTGGAGAAGTGGGGAAATGACAAGAGAAGGTGGTTGCCTTCATTCTTCCTTTGTAGTTTTCTAGAAACACATAATTCATCAACATGGGACATGGGATTAGAGAAACATGGTCTGACTCAGCAACGTTTTTCTTGTATGACACATTTTGTATGAACTCTTAAAAAGTACTGTATTAATGCTAAGCATTCTTATAATTGCAAACTCATGTTAGCAAACATTGATGGTATTTATTAGTGACATTTCAAAATTATGTTTACGTATTCTTGAGTCCCCTCTTGCAATTTTCAATCAGAAAGAGAAAGTGTATGATGAGATATCATGGTATGAGGTTTGCTTCTTAATTACACATTTCTAAACCCATGACATTTCTTCAAGCCCCCTTAAGCATTAACATTCAGCTTGAAAATGTGCTGGTAATGTTACATATTAGTTGTTCTCCATAACAGAAGAATGTCAGGTTGCAGAAAATAAGCTTGTCGCTTTGTTTGATTTGCATAAAGTAGGCAAAGCATTTTACCACAACAAAAACAATAAAACTGAAGTTAGTGGCAGCCTAGCTCCAGGACTAGCTGTAGTTTTAGGACTCTCTACCCGCTCTTTGGTGCCAAACACTGACACACATTACTGTTATAGCAACAGCTTCATTGATGGTAAATGGTGCAGCAGATGCTACACAACAGAAAAGCATTCCCCACTTTTACTGATTGAGCCCAGCACTCCTCAGCCGATGGTAGAATTGGGTCCCTAGACAAAATCTACTCAGACAATCCCTCAACCAGAAATCAAATCAAATTCCCATTGCTGGACATAAGGAGAGCCCTTATGTCTCCTCCCTCCATCAAAGCTAATGGAAAGTGTGCTCCCAAGTGTTATGTAGTACAAAAGCAAACAAAAACCAAAGTGTGTAATGAGAACTATGCAAGTGGTTCTCAGCCTCCATATATTTCTCCAGCCTCTAATTATAAAGCAAAAGCAAAAAGTATCCAATAAGCTCACTAACAGTTAACTCTTCCACCCCGTTGGACAGCTGTTAAGATTTGACTCTAAAACGCATCTGCCTGGCAGCCACTACAATAACTTCTTTGTACAGTTGCTCTACTGAAATGGTATCTCTGTATAGCTGAGTCCAAGTACATAAGGGGGAGTGAAGAAGGAACAGGAAAAATAGTGGATAGCTCTGCCTTTTAATTGGTTCATATGCTTTGTAACACTCCTATATGCCCAGTAGAGGCATACATGAACACCTCTTAAGGTTGCCTTAGTACAAAACCATACTGTAGTCAAGCTCTGCTTGGCAGAGGCTGGTTAAGGCAGCAGAAGGTAGTAGTATTCTGTAGCCCTTCCACTTGACATCTTTTCTTTGTGGCTGGAGATGCCAGCAAATATAGTGTCTGAGATTCCACCCCTGGCATCTCCAGCCAATGAACTGATCCACGAAAGATCAGTTCTACCTGGATACTAGTAGAACCCCAGCATTATATACTCTGTAAGTATATAATGCATTTGCTGATTTCTGAAATTATTCCACATTTATCTGTATGTGCATTTTCTTTTATTCACTTCTATATGAATACTTCTATATGAATATTTTTCCATATCTTTTGGAGAGATACAAATACAGAACAGCATAAGGAATTTGGTGTGTGCAATTCTGAAAGTGTGTCGCACCACACCTGTGGGATCTCCACAAGGATGGGATAATAACACACCTTACAACACTTCAGAGATCTGTTTGTGCGAGTAGTGCTTGAGACTAGTGGATAATAATGTGCCAATATTATACATAACATAGCATAGTACAGGAATACATGGCTATTCATAACAAATTCATCCAAGGTTACTGAACTGGCAGAAGTAATCTCAGAACTACTGCCAATAACCTTTGAAAATTTCTGGACAACAAAAGAAGTCCCAGTAGACTTGAGGAGGGCAAATGTTGTCACCATTTTTAAAAGGGAAATGTAATTATTACCTAAGTAATTATTTGGTTCCTCTTTTTTTCCTTTCTTGAAAAGAGACATTTGCCCTCCTCCAGTCTGTTGGGATTTCTCCTGCTCTCCAGGATTTTTCAAAGATTATTGCCAGCAACTCTGAGTCAGGAATCTCTTCACAAGTGTAGACATCCTTCACATATAATGCTATTCCTCTGCCTTTCCTGTTTGATCTATTTTTGTGAAATATCATAGGTTATATTCCTCTTTTATTACTTTCCTGTCATGAGACTCATCCCACCACATTTCATTGATAGTGATATTATTGCTGCTGCTGCTGCTGCTACTACTACTACTACTAGTACTACCACTACAGGTTAAAAACAATTTGCTATTAGCCAGCCTCAAGTCGATCTTGACTCATAGCAACCCTTTGATAAGACAATGTCAAGACTCCCTGTCTTCCACCACTGTTCTTAGTTCTTGCACATTCATGCCCATCCATCCACCTAGCATGCAGCCTTCCTCCTTCTACTTCCTTCCACCTTTCCCAACATTATTGTTTTTTCTAATGACTCATGTCTCCTCATGATGTGGCCAAAGTACAACAGTCTCAATTTGATCATCTTGGCTTCCAGGGAAAGTTCAGGCTTGATCTGTTCGATGTTTTATTTTTGGCTGTCCACGTTATCCTCACCACTCTTCTCCAGCACCACATCTCAAATGAATTCATTTTCTTTTTATCTGTTTTCTTAATTGTCCAATTCTCATATCCATACATGGTAATGGGAAATACAATTGCTTATACAATTGTAACTCTCATGCTTAGTTGTGTATCTTTGCTCTTTAGGATCTTTTCTTGTTCTTTCATAGTTGCCCTCCTCATTCTTAGTCTTTTTGATTTCTTGACTGCAGTCTCCATTCTGATCTATGTTTCATACAAAGTATAGGGAATCTTTTACTATTTCTGTTTCCTCATTGTCTAGGTTGAGTTTATGTAGATGATCATCATTTTTTGTTTTCTTTATATACAACAGTAAGCCTGTCTTTACACTTTCTTTGTTGACATTCCACTTTAGTTGTTCCAGGTCTGTGATGTTTTCTGCTAGTATTATGGTGTCATCTGCATATCATAGGTTGTTGATATTCCTTCCTCCTATTTTCATTCCTCCTATTTATATGTCCAAGTCTGCTTTTCAAATAATATTTTCTGCGTACAAGTTGATCAGATAGAGTGAAAGGATGCAGCCTTGCCTATCCCTTTGCCATTTGGGAACCATTCAGTTTCTCTATGTTTTGTTCTAACAGTAGCCTCTTGTCCTAATTCTTCAACAGGACTATCAGATGATCTGTACAGTCAAAGGCTGTAAAGCTGATTTTCTTTTGGAATTCCTTGATATGTTCCATTATCCTTCATATATTTGCAGTGTGGTCCTTCATGCTTTGTTTTTTTCTGAACACTCTTGCACCTCTGGGATTTCTCTTTCCATGTATGATTGAAGGCTATGTTGTAGAATTTTGAACATGGTTTTGCTTCCATGTGAGATTACTGCTATGGTCTTATACTTGCTGCAGTCGTTTTTAGTGGATGCAGATGTATATTGATGTATATTGATCATTTCCAATCTGTTTGAACAATACAAAAGCTTTAAAAGTATAATATAAAGTTTAAAAAACAAACACATTTAAAAAGTTAAAACAATTATGCTATTACAATGTCCTAAAGTTATATAGAAAGCCTGACATCTGATTTACATAGCATTTGAAAGTCCAACTTTCACCAGTTTAAAAAATTTGTTTGCACAAAAACGTTTCTTCCTATCGCTAAAAGGTGAGTAGGGATGGGGTCAACCTGGCCTCTCTATGGAGGGAGTTCTAGAGGATGGGAGTAGCCACTGAGAAGGCCCTTTGTCTTGTTCCCACCAGATGCACCTGAGAGGGTGGTGGGACAGAGAGAATAGCAATAGCAAGTACATTTCTATATTGCTTATCAATGCACTTAGGCCCTTCCTAAGCTGTTTACAGTGTGTAAGCTAATTGCCCCAACAAGCTGGGTACTCATTTTAGTGACCTCGGAAGGATGACAGGTTGAGTTGACCCGGAACCCATAGCTGGAATTGAACTCACAACCTTGTGGTTTGTAAATAATGGCTGCAGTACAGACATTTAACCACTGTGCCACCAGGGCTATCTTAATGCTCTAGGGGCTCATATAGGAATATATGATCCTTAAAATAATCTAGACCCCAGCCATATCTTGTATCACTATTATATTATATTTGCTTTGCCTTGTAAAGAGTTCATAGAATCGTAGAGTTGGAAGAGACCGCAAGGATCACCCAGATCAACTCCCTGCCATGCAGGAACTCTTAAACAAAGCATCCCCAACATATGGCCATCCAGCCTCTGTTTAAAGACTTCCAAGGAGGGAAATTCCACCACATTCAGAGGGAGTGTGTTCCACTGTCGAACAGCCCTTACTGTCAGGAGGTTCCTCCTAATGTTGAGGTGGAATCTCTTTTCCTGTAGCTTGCATCCATTCTTCCGGGTCCTGTTCTCTGGAGCAGCAGAAATCAAGCTTGCCCCCTCCTCAATATGACATCCCTTCAAATATTTAAACAGGGCTATCATATCACCTCTTAACTTTCTCTTCTCCAGGCTAAACATCCCCAACTCCCTCAGCCTCTCCTCATAGGGCATGGTTTCCAGACCCTTTGCCATTCTGGTTGCCCTGCTTTGGACATGCTCCACTTTCTCAACATCCTTTTTGAATTGTAGTGTCCAGAACTGGACACAGTATTCCAGGTGAGGCCTGACCAAAGCAGAATAGAGTGGCACTATTACTTCCCTTGATCTAGAATCAGATGCTATACGTCTATTGATGCAGCCCAAAATTGCATTGGCCTTTTTAGCTGGTGCATTGCACTGTTGACTTATGTTCAACTTGTGGTCTACTTGGACTCCTAGATCCCTTTCACATGTAGTCTCATTCAGCCAGATGTCTCCCATCTTATATATATCACTTTCCCACCCTAAGTTCAGTACCTTACATTTCTCCGTATTGAATTTCATTTTTTTAGCTGCGGCCCAGCTTTCTAGTCTATTCAGGTCATTTTGAATTTTGATCCTGTCTTCTGGGATATTAGCTACTCCTCCTAATTTGGTGTTATCTGCAAATTTGATAATTATATTGATGTTCCTCATTGTCGCAGATAACTTCAAATCGATTCTGTGGCTTCAAACTCGCAGAATGATCCCTGATTTTCTACTTCCATATGTCACTCCTGTGCTTGAGAACGAACTTCCTCCTCAGCAATATCCCTGGTGTCTTCCTCATTCATGACAGTCTACTCTGCTTTGTCCAAGAAAACCTTATGAACCCTAATATGGTGAAGAGTAGTTGCTGAACTTTCTCTTCAGTGGCAGCACTAGGATTGGCGTCACCCAGTATGGTTAACTGATGGTGTCACCCTCCATGGACCTATTCTCATTCCAGATGTTTTTCTACTAATGTGCTATGTGGCATGTGTAGAACACACTTCCCCAGGGAATTCAATAAGACACACCATATTTGGAGGGTATATTTGCGATAGCCTGGCTTTTATTTTTAAAATATGATTTTTAAAGTGTGATTATATAGATAAGAAAAAGGAAAGAAAGGAAAATGGGAGAGAAGGGAAGGAGAATGCATAGGCTATAGAGGACCTAGCATATAGTTTGATATTAGCAGACACTGATATTTCCAAAAATATATTTAGTCTGACTTAAAATATACGTTATGTGACATATACAAAATTTCCTTGGAGGGTTCCTCGGTGGGATGCTGGAATGATGGAAAAGGTGATGCAAGGTATGGCAATCCTGTTGTTTGCTATTGTGAAATCTTCTAGAGTTAATTCCTGTAAGTGCATATGGCATCTCACACACGTAATTAAAGTGATCCATCTGGCAACTCTAATAAGTTTAATTGCCATCTATTAGTCTCATGATCTCACCTAGAGGCATGATCTCACCTTGAGGCTTCTGAGCTTATCGTTTAGTCTCAGACTGAAAACCTAGACAGCATTTGCCTGAAATTTAGTCCCAAAGAACTCAACAGAACTTTGAAGCAGGTGTGCATGGGATTGTCACATTAACCATGGTACTGCAATATATATTCATAAATGTGGGGTTTCCATGGCATACAACATATTGTGCCCCTATTGAGAATGCTGTCCTGGCTGCTGGTTTCCAAGTATAATTGAGACAGCTGTTTCCCACCTATGGCAACCTAGGTAGCTTAGGGCCAAAGCTACCTATCACCTCCTTTTGCAGGAAAAAGGTAAAGATAAAGGTATTCCCTGTTGACAAGATTGTCAAAACATGTCCAACCATAGGAGGCAGTGCTCATCTCTCTTACAAAGCCAAAGAGCCAGCGTTGTCAGAGAGTACTCTGTGTTCATGTGGCCAGCATGATTGCACAGAACGTTGTTTACCTTCCCATCAGAGTGGTACCTATTTATCTACTTGCATTTGCATGCTTTCAAACTGCTAGGTTGGCAGAAGCTGGGACTAGTGATGGTAGCTCCCCCCATCATGCAACACCTGGGTCTCAAACTGTCAACCTGCCAGTCTTGCAATCAACAGAGTCAGCATCTTCACCACTTGAACCACCACATACCTCAATGCAGGACCATCCCATTAATATCACTCTCAAAAGAGAGTAGTGACAGGAGACTGGGCCTTTTAGTACCGCATTTGGAGGACAATCTCCCCAGAGGTGTTGGACTCGTGCCGCTTTTATTCTCCTTTCACAACCAGATAAAAATACTTACATAGGCTTCCTAAGGACTGGGCATTATTTCATGCTGGGCTTTTTATACTAATTTCCAGATCAGTCTGTGTTGGATTTTATTGTCTCTTTATTTTGCTGGTTACTTTGAACTGAAAGATCGTTGATATTTGCATGGTAGTCCTTTAAATATGCTGTGTATTTGCGAACTTGGAAAATAAGGAGAAACCTCTCTGAAAGCATATTGTGGACAGATCATGTGCAGAAACAACACAAGATTCACTTGCCAAGAGAATTATGTTGATGCTTCAGCTGTACATCATTCGCAGAACATAAACATGATCAGACTGCAGACTTAATTGATTTGAATACTCAGCGGGTGAGGAGAATGGACAGACAGTTTTATGCAGGATTGCCATCCACTTAGACCTTCGAACCTGAACTTCACGTGGCTGGAAATGTACTCCCCCTTGAGACCTCTTCATCCCCACAAAGTGCTCTGAGAGACTCAGGCGAGTGCAGTTGCCCCACCAGCAAATCCTGCTTGTCCCCCACCACTTGTTGTTGTTCTGTGCTTTCAAGTTGGTTCTGTGACCCTAAGGAGTTCACTTGGCAAGGTTTGTTCAGAGGGCGATTGCCTTTGCCTTCCTCTGAGGCTGTGAGTGCACAATTTGCCCAAGGTCAACCTAGCTTTCATGGCCAAGTAGGAATTTGTACCAGTGCCAAAGGTGTGCCATGATGCCACCCGCCATGCATTTGGGCGCATGGTAAGATAGCAGTGTCAGGGGAGCATCCGGGTGTGCGTCGTGTGGATGCCACACCCCCACTGTCAGTTTCAACATTATAACTCTACACAGATCCTCAGCTACCTGCCCTCCTTCCTTCCTTTCCCAGCCCAAGGACCGAGACTTTCAGCAACAGTCTGTGTCTTGGGCTCCCCTGTAATTAAAGCAGTACAAAATCATATTAAATTACAAATATTAAAAAACATAAATGGAATGCATACCATATAAAAGCCTCCCTAACAATTATCATATATTAAAAAGCCTGCCTGAATAAAAACATTTTTTCTTGCTGGTGAAAGGCCAGCAGGGAGAGGTCCACCCTAGCCTCCCATAGAAGGGAGTTCCAAAGGGTGGGAGTAGCCACCAAGAAGGCCCTGTCTCTTGTATCCTCATTAAGCGAACCTAAGATGGTGGTGGGACTGAGACAAAGCCTTCTTCTGAGGATCTAACAGGTTCATATGGGGAAATACAGTCTCTCAGATAGTCTGGAACTAAGCTGTGTAGGGCTTTATAGGTCATGACCAGCACTTTTCATTGTGGCTAAAAATGAACCGGTAGACAGTGGAGCTGTTTTAACAAGGGAGTTATATGCTACCTATAACTGCCCCCAGCCAGCATTCTGGTCACAGCATCCACCCACTGAAGTTTTAGTAGAGTGCATTACAGTAGTCCAAACAGGATGTAATCAAGGGCCCCATTCATGCTGGTTCAGTATAAAAAGAGCTTCCTTGGAGTCAGACGGAAAGGAGAAACATATTTGGGTGTCATCACCGTACTGATAACACCGCACCCCATGTCTTCGGGTGATCTCTCCTAGCGGTTTCATGTAAATGTTGAATAGCATGGGGGACAGAATAGCTCCTTGAGGGACACCAGATATCAGTTCCCTCTTACAGGAGCAAGTGTCCCCCAGCTTCACCATCTGGAATCTGCCTGAGAGGTAGGATCGGAACCACTGGAGCACAGTGCCCCTGATACCCAGCTCCCTCAGGCGCTCCAGAAGGATACCGTGGTCAATGGTATAGAAAGCCACTGAGGTGTCCAAGAGCACCAGCAAGGTCACACTTTCCCTGTCGATGCCCAGACGGAGATCATCGACTAAGGCGACCATGGCATTCTCAACTCCATTTCAATTAGGAATGCCTTATTGAAAACATGGGAAAAGATAAAAAGAAAATTCTGTATCAAAATACCTCCATGGATATCAACTCAAGAGGCTTTATATGGGAGATGGAATGAGAAAGAAAACTGGTTAACATATAAAGATATAATTAAAAGTGATAAGGAAGGCAATATATATCTAAAACAATGAGAAGAATTGATAAGAGAGAATGTACACTGGTTTAATTACATGCAAATTGAAGACATTTTTTTAGAAGACATGAAAATTGAAGGACTAGAAAATGCGCAAAACAAATTAGATGAAATCCTATGGAAATTAGAAAAAGATTAGAAAAAGATGTCTACAATTTACAATTTACTTTTGAGTAGAAAAATGGAAAATGAACCGGTTAAATAATATATAATAAGATGGGCCCAAGATGTGGGACACCCGATTCCATTAGAGGATTGGTGTAAGGCATGGAAGAAAACAAAAACATTCACAACTTGCCAAGATCTTAAAGAAAATTTCATGAAAATAATAAAACAGATGGTACTATACACTTTTGAAACTAAAAAGGATTTATAATTTAAAAGAAAGCAAATGTTGGAGGGGTCAGAAAAATACAGGCTTGCTATATCATATGTGGTGGTCCTGCATTAAGATCAAAAAGTACTGGGCCGCAGTTCATAATCAAATACAAAATATCTTCAATATTCAATTTCCTTTGGTTCCAGAACTTCACTTACTGAACATAACGATTCTTTAAAACCATCAGATGAAATCAAGTATTGGAGACTGATCCTATATCTAACTGCATTGAGATTGACAATAGCAAAAACATGGAAAAACGAGGAAGCACCTCCTTCAGAAAATTGGATTAAAAATAAATGAATGAAGAGAAATGTACAGATTAAAATGCATGATGGAAAATAAATGAATGGCAAAATTAGATAAGGGGTGGTCCCCACTTTTAATGTATTTGGAAAAAACAAGTGGAATAAGAAAAGAATTGTTGAAATATAGATAGAAAGATATTTAAGGATGAACATGGAAATGTAAACAATAAAAGATCAATAGTCAATTTAGAGCAGTAAAACGTAACAAGATTTGAAAAAAACCAATAAATACAATATGAATCAATGAGAATTAATTTAAAATGAGATAAATTAATAGATAAGTGAGATTAACAGCTATGAGATTATCACAGACTGTTCCAGGATTAAGGAGGCTTGCGATTCATTGACAATTATATTGCCACTAGGTGTAGTTCCCTTCTCTGAAACTAGGTTGATTAGACTATCTGATAAATTCTGGTTAATTGTCATTGCTGCAGAGGGATTTAATTTAAGACATCTCCTTTTCTTAGTCTTGGGGGATTGTGGATACTTGGTGGGTTTAGAAGGATTAAGGGTTATAGATTGTAAGGACTCACTATGGTAATCAATCATATGATTAGAAGAAGTTTGAGTCAATGGAATGAGGGGATCTGCTAGATGGTCCACTGGGCGTTTGGGAGACATGTACATTAGAGGGATCAGATCATCCTCCTCCTCACCAATGAGCCTTTTAAGTCCATTTTTAGGTTGTAACAAAGGATCAGGTAAGGAGCAGCTAGTGGACAATAAATCCTTAATAGTCATAGTTGCAGTTGTTACTGACATCAGCATAGATTTAACAGCTATGTAGAAACGGAGAAGGGACATGAAATCTGGTCACAGAACAAAAAAATGTTAAAATGGATATACTGAACAGGTAGTGATATAAGAATGTATCTAATAATATGCTTAATTTAGATAGAAACGTTGTTTGCTGCTTTGCTTTGTTTAGTTGTTTAATTAGTTGAAGAAGAGTGTGACCAGTGCTAGAAATAGGGATACACTAGTTTACAAAAAAGAAATCTGTAATAGTGATAATGATATTTTTTTAAAAAAAGAAAAGGTTTTTAACATTTCCAAAAAGCAAACCTTGATTATGCTGTTTTCTATAAGTGGCACCATTTTACTGTGCCATTTTAATTAATGGGATTTGAGTATCCGCAGATTTCAGTATCCATGGAGGAACCTTAAACCAGACCCTAGCAGATACCAAGGGCCCACTGCAATAATAATAACAAGTTTAAGATAAGAACAAGAATAAGAATAATACCCTATTGTATAGAGTGGAACTTGAGCATCCATGGATTTTGCTATCCATGGAGGGTCCTGGAACCAAACTCCAGTGGATCCCAACGGCCCACTTTATTTTGTGCTTAAGCCAATTTCTCCGTGTTGAATTTCATTTTGTTAGCTTTGGCCCAGCATAAGAACCAATATGACTGACCTAACATCATCCGACTGTAAATTTCTAAGTGGTGAGGAAACACAACCTCCAAATGGTTTACAAATCAGCCAAGAACATCCAGCAAATGCTGCGCAGTGGACAGGAGAAAGCCTCTCACAGCCACAGGAGTTTACTGCATTCCATGTAGTTGCGGACAAGTGTAAATTTACAGCGCTTCATAAATAAAGGTCAATAATAAATAATAATAATAAGTGTACATAGGGACCACCAAACGCAGTGTCCAAACACGAATCAAGGAACATGAGAGACACTGCACTGGGTCAGCCAGAAAAATCAGCAGTATCAGAACACGTTATAAACCATCATGGCCATAAAATGAAATTCTGGACCATGCCAACAACTATCAGGTCAGAATGCACAGGGAAGCCATTTTGATGATCATTTCACAATGTTCTGTTCTATTTTAGTCTTATTGCAGTTTATTATAAACTCTTGGGTATGTGCTTGTTTTGGGCAGACATGGTATCAAAGGCCAGTATCCTGTATCAGCTGTACACTTTACTAAGTATTCTGTATAATTAACAAAGTAGCCTCTCTTGGCCCCAACATGATGGAAAGATAATTTCCTCTGTGTTTTAATAGCCAGCAGAAGAGACTTCTCCCCCACTTTCCCTCTGTGCTGCTGACTCCTGGAAGAGTGAGTTGGGGAAGGGGCTGCCATCTAGTGATTGTGCATGAAGGTGGCTAAGCTCAGGCTGTGAATGCAGAACTGCTCAGCCAGAAATTTAAGCTTTAGTGAATGATGTTTCCACAAGGGTTGGAGACCAACGTTGCGCTCTCATTGGACTGGATGCAAAAAGCAACTAAATGGTTGATACAGAATGCTGGTCAATATTTATGAAATTGCCCACTTTATCCATGGGCTCCATTGACAGTTGACCAAGGGGAGGTTTGACTTGGAAGGCTATGCCAGGTGCTGTGAGGTGAGGGAGGTTATTATCATAGAATCATAGAATCATAGAGTTGGAAGAGACTGCAAGGGCCATCCAGTCCAACCCCCCTGCCATGCAGGAAATCACAATCAAAGCATCCCTGATAGATGGCCATCCAGCCTCTGTTTAAAGACCTCTAAGGAAGGAGACTCCAATACACTCTGCGGAAGTGTGTTCTACTGTCCAACAGCACTTTCAACCTGGGGTCTACTTGGACTCCTAGATCCCTTTCACACCTAGTCTTGTTCAGCCAGGTGTCCCCCATCCTATATCTGTGTGTTTCATTTTTCCGCCCTAAATGCAGTACCTTACATTTCATCCTATATCTGTGCATTTCATTTTGTTAGCTTTGGCCCAGCATAAGAACCAATATGACTGACTTAACATCATCAGACTGTAAGTTTGTAAGACTGTTACCCATATCACCTTCTCTAACTGGATTCATCTTAACGGTGTGACTTTCTCTCCCCTTTTAACCTAAATTAAGTGGAATTAAAGATGGGAGTGAAGTTTGCAAAGAAAGTGCTCTCATATCAAACTCTCAGACCACTTTCCTTATAATTTATAATTCTCCCTTAAATTGTTGATAGAACTACCAGAACCAACTGAATAAACCAGAGTTCTCAAACAGATTTTAATATAATTTACCTTAATATAAAATGAGAGAGAACTGCTTGAATACACTGTTAAATACACATTGAAATAAATGTTAAATGTTTTTATTGTGAAACAGCTTGAATCACATGACTTAAGAATAGCTAACAGATTATATGCATGGCTAACGCTATGCAATGTAAAGAGCCCGTTAAGCACCTCCAGTCCTGCCCTGGCCAGAATATGCCAGCCTGGTCCTGGGGCCACCTGGGCCTCCCTGTCATCTCCATCCAGCCTCTGGCCCTTGTTCACAGGGATGCTCTGCTGCCCTTCCTAATTAGACATGGAGGGTCACTTAGCTATTCTCAAGAGATTCTGGAAGCCAGCCATCATTTTAGGTTAACAGATGATATGCTCTCACTGATTGAGGCCCAGAGTAGATGGCAGGAAAAAGTCGTTTGAACCTGGATTTTCCAGAAGCAGGCAAAAACCTAAATGCACACAGCCTGACCATACAGCATGGCATCAAGCCATATTTCTGGGTAATATTTTTTGTTGGTGATGGCCTGCTACCTGGATGCCATCACATTGTATGGTTGACCTTTTGGTCAGTAACACAGTCACACTTTGATCCTCCATTGACACAGGGCATCAGAGGTTTGGTGTGCCCAGTAATACACTGACAAAGCACAATCATGCCCCCTTCACCCCATGTCCTGTCTTGAAGTACCTGTTTTGTGTATGTTCTACTTATATCCATTGGAGGTGTCACAATTTCACTTTTTTGCATTGCTGCCCTGACTGCTTGGGTATGCTGACTCCATTCTTTTTAATGCACACTGGCACTGCTGGGTTTATCTTCAGCTTTAGGGTTAGGATAGATCCTTTAGAACTGCTCTCGCATTGCGGTGTGTATACATGGTCAAGGGTGCACATTTTTCCACCTTGAGTCAGTTTTTCACGGGTTCTTTTTGCTCCAGTTTTTAGTCCCGGAGCATGGCTCCAATCCAGTTTCTGCCTCCTTTGGACGTGTGCAACATCTAAACACCCCACCTTCAAAGGAGGTGGAAACCACTTTATTTGGCCCATTTGTTTCACCCCTTTGTCTTTAAACTTACAAAAGAAATAGAAGAAGCAGCAGCTGCCATTTCATATATGTGGTAAAGGGGGAACAGTCCTGCTTTCCTTCCCCAAATCAGTCCAGAAAGTAATTTGTGATGGTCTGCGATGAAGTACTTGCAGTCTCAGTGGGGAAGCCTTCCAGGGGAGATGCTGAGGAAGCTGCTGGCCTTGGGTCCTGCCCCCCCCCCCCCACGTTCAGCTGCGGGGGGTTGTGTTTGGCACCTTGTGTGTGGGCTGGGCAGGGCAGGCGCTTCTCTTTGTGTTGCTGTCAACCCTTCTGTGCCAGTTCTACAGAGCAGGCACTCCTCATGGGTGCTGCATCGGGGCAAAGCTGGAGCAGCAAACAGAGCGGAGTATAGCATTCTGTAGAATGCAAACTTCTGAAACTAGCCTTCCTCTATTGATTCAATCTTTTGTTTATTCCTGTATCCCAACATCTTTTAAGCTAGTTTTATTGCTCTGGCATACATGTTGGGAGGCATCAGTGTGGAGAGTAACAAATGAACAGCCGCGGTATCTCATGACACTAAAGCAAAACATGCAGTAATATTGACAGTAATGGAATAGATGTGCAACTGAGTCAGTACCTGCTCCTCTGCACATCTTCCTCAAAGGTGCATTTCATATCACCACTTTTATAACAGATCCCCCCCCCAAAGTTACAGGTATTCTTAGATTAGCCCTTAGCTTTATACATTTTTCATCTCTTTGGAAACAGTGCTTGGATTAATCCACACCTGTACCCAATCGTAGAGACTATTCCCAAATGCATCATGAAGAGTGAGAAGTAGGTCCAGAGAGACCACTGTGTTAACTTTCATTTTCAGGTATAGCTTGATTGTATGCTAATTGTGTAGATTTGATTAAATAGTTTATTAATTATTTAACAATTGACTAAGCTTTTCTCAGCTGATAGTATATATTTTTTTCTGATGAGAATAACCATTTACAATTATTTCATTTTTTTCTGTTAAAGATCTGTTTTTTAAAGGCAGTGTAACTGTTGTGGGATGTGTCAATATTGTTTTCAAAATATTTGGAAAGGTTAATCTTCTAGTGACTAAGATTCTTGCTATCATCAAAAGTTTCCAGCTGTTCCCATGGTTCCTTGGGTTGCTAGTCCAGCAAAATTAGTGTGAACCTTGCACTGCCTTTGGGTGTTGTTAAGGACTGCAATAAACTTTGGCAATCAATGCATTTGTATTTTATTGAAATGCCTAAAATAACTATGGTTTGGATCCAGATTCCAATGCTTGCATCCTCACTGGCTCGTCCTCTCAGCGGTCAGCTCTCCGTGAGCTTAGAAAACCCAGCCACCCAGCAGATTGTAGGGCAGAAAGTGGTGGAAAAACTTCATGTCGGATGAAGTGGGTATTGGACTGAAGGGGACTCTCTGAAAAGTCTAGTAGGGGCACCGGTCCTGGATCCAGCCTAATAGCAGAAAGTCAATTGGAATCTGATTGATAAATACAGCAGTGCAAGAACAAAAGTGTTTTGACAGTATAGTATCATTAATCTATTCTCTTTTTCTCCTTTCTTGCTTTTCTTCTTTCTCTACAATAGAAGTGGAACAAAAAGGTAATTAAATACCTTTCACATATTTTTGCATATTCATATGGGACAAAATATTTAACAGTTTTAATGCTTTAGCTGAATTTCTTTCTTGAATAACTTAAAAGCATGTTAAATCTGTTGGTTAACGTTTAGAACTATTTTCCACACACAGTTTCCCATGTACAATGGACTGCAACTGAATGGGAAGACTGTTTGTAAAAGAAATGGAGACTGCCAAAACCTGAAAATTATACCAAGATAAAACATTTCCTGAAATATTAATATTCTATAACCCAGGAATATTTTCTCAAAACCAGCATTTTACAGCTACATTTTTCCTATTAGTATAAAGTAGCAAAAAAAACCCACACTTTGGTGAATCATATTGGGGGGGGGGGGGGGGAAGGAGAAAAGTAAAAAAATAGCTGTGGGGCCTGTGAAGCAGGCAATTTAACTTCTCAGTGTTGGCAGTTGGGGTATGTTTAACTGATGCTTTAATTCTATTGTATTTCACAGGACATTTTACTTGGCTAGCATCTTGGTCCTAGCCTGGGGCTCACTGAGCTTTTCCTTTTTCTCCTGACCATCTTGTTCTCTCTCTTCTTCTGGACAGTTCTTTCCTTACTGCTGTGATTGAATTCTTTGTGCGTTTATGTAGCAGTTTCCAAAATGTGTGTGTGGTTTTTTTTAAATGAACCGAAATAGGATTGATTCCTCCTAGGTGCTTTAAGTGCCTTTATGGATGTGAAGAGATATTTCTTTTACTGTGCCATTGTATCTGTTGAGTACATAGTTTCGAAGGTGTTTTTTTAAAGACGAAAGCAATGGAGAGCAATTTCTGTGAGTTTCCCTTGCCCTCATCTTAATGTAAGGAGCCATGCATTCATTTCAGGGTTCAGGGGAGTCTGAGGTTCCTTTGAATTCGCTTCCTCTCCACCAGTTGCAGATCTCTAAGTGCATCCCAGGGAGTCTCCCCTACATTGAGTAACCGGCTTTGTTTTTAACCTTTCCCCCCCTTTCAGTTTTTCTTTGCCCCGGACTACTGAAAGGCGTATATCAGAGTGAACATTTGTTTGAGTCTGACCACCAGTCGGGGGCCTGGTGCAAGGATCCCCTGCAGGCCTCCGACAAGATCTACTACATGCCCTGGACCCCGTACAGGACGGACACCCTAACAGAGTACTCTTCCAAAGATGACTTCATCGCCGGGAGGCCAACCACAACATACAAGCTGCCGCACCGGGTGGACGGCACAGGGTTTGTGGTGTATGATGGGGCTTTGTTTTTCAACAAGGAACGAACCAGGAATATTGTCAAATTTGATCTACGGACGAGAATAAAAAGTGGGGAAGCCATCATTGCCAATGCCAACTACCACGACACGTCTCCTTACCGATGGGGAGGCAAGTCCGATATAGATCTGGCTGTGGACGAGAATGGCCTTTGGGTAATCTATGCAACTGAACAAAACAACGGCAAAATTGTCATTAGCCAGCTGAACCCTTACACCTTGAGGATTGAAGGGACCTGGGATACATCTTATGACAAGAGGTCGGCTTCTAACGCGTTCATGGTTTGTGGCATTTTATATGTGGTGAAATCTGTGTATGAAGATGATGATAATGAAGCAACGGGAAATAAAATAGACTATATTTACAACACAGAACAAAGCAAGGAGAGTGTGGTGGATGTTCCTTTCCCAAATTCCTACCAGTATATTGCTGCTGTGGATTATAACCCAAGGGACAACCTTCTTTACGTATGGAATAATTACCACGTGGTTAAATACTCCTTGGATTTTGGACCCATGGACAGCAAAACAGGTAAGGCTGTTTGGCAAATTTTGCTTTTGTTTTCTCTTATGTTTACGGACAAACTCGGTGGTGGTTTAGGCTCAGGCTACTCCCAATTTCATTAATCTCAGCAGCTCAGGATCTTGATTGAGATTCAGGCGACGTGGGGCAGGGGTCTGTCTTTTCCTTCCACAACCACAGCGAGATTTTCCTGGCAAAACCACCCCCGGGTATTTCACAATATAAATTCTCTCCCACAAATCGCTATTTCTTCGAAGAAGGAGAAAGACAAGTATCTTTATTGTTGTTAGAATATACTGTACAATTGATAAGAAACCTTCAGATTTAGTTCCTAGCATCTCTGGTGTAAAGATCTAGAGAAAGTTGTTGTCTGTCAGTGTTATGTTAATATGTTAGACATAATATAGTAGGACACTGCTCTTAAAAATAAGCATGTATTTCTTATTCTAGGCACAAGATTATGTCTGATCTTGGAAGCTAGGCAGGGTCAGCCCTGGTTAGTTTTTGGATGGAAGACTGCCAAAGAATACCAGGTGCTGTGAGCTATATTTTGGGATGATTACCTTTGGGTATTTCTTGCTTATGAAAACTTAAGAAATGTATGGGGTTGCTATAAATCAACAGGGAACTTGAAGGCGCAGACACACACATCAGTAGATTATCTGCCATGCTAAATCTTTGTTGTGCTGTTATAATGTTTGTTTGTTTGTTTGTTTGTTTTTCATAATATGAAATGGTGGTTTTCATTTCAGGAAACTTATCACTACTCTCAAAATATACAGAATTCTGAAAGAATGTTTATCACAAAAGCCCACTGTCATAAACATGTAAATTAAGGATAGCATATGTCCTTGTGCATCTTCTGTGAAGCTGGTGAATTCAACAACAAAATTGGTCCTCTTTTATTCTTACTGAGATCTGTATTTCTGCTTGAAATAGTTGTCTTTGCTTGAGCCAGTCGGGTGCCTCGTTGCCTTCTTTAAGTGCAGAGAAAATATCAGGATGGATGTTAGTGAATTGGTGACTTCTGTTTTTGATAATAGCATACCCCACATATAGGCAATCTACTCCTCTGTATCTCAGACAAGATGTACAATTTCGGTAAAGAAGGAGTCCTAGTGGTTTTCAGGGAAAACTATAGGAAAGCTGGATTTTTAGAATGCTTAAATGCTTGTCTTAAAGTTTAAAACAATAAAATAAAGTTTACTTTTAAAATCAACGTAAAATTAAAAAGTTAAGCCTTGTACAGCTTAGGTCCAGACAGTTTGAGAGACCACATCTCGCCATACGAACCTGCAAGAGCCCTAAGATCTTCAGGTGAAGGCTTTCTCTTGGTCCCACCACCATCCCAGGCTCCCTTGGTGGGGACACAAGAGAGAGGGGGGGCCTTCTTTGGTGGCTGCTCTGGAACCCCTTTCCCACAGGAGACTAGGCTGGCCCCCTCCCTTATTATTATTATTATTATTATTATTATTATTATTATTATTAACAACCATTATTTATTTATTTATTGTTGTTATTTATTTATTTATTTATTATCCCTGTTGGCCTTTCACCGGCAAGTAAGGCATTTCAACATATAATCAGGTAGTTTTATATGGTGTATGTGTTTTAGTTATGTTTTTTAACTTTGTGTGTTTTTATTGATTTTATACTATTTTGACTAGATAATTGTTTTAAAATTTTTATTGTGATGTTTTATTAATGTTTTGTCTTGGGAGCTGCCTTGGGTCCCTTCTTGGGAGAAAGGCAGGATATAATTGAAATAAATAAATAATAAAACTATTTTCTTGCCTGGGGATCAGTCCTGTGAATCCCATTGGTATTAGTAGCACCACACTCTAAGAATGTCCAAAGGTCTCATACTTTCTCCTTTATGGCCCCTGAGAAAGGGGAACAAGTCCGAGGCAAAACTGGGTTGCAGAGGCTGAACCAGTCACAAAACAGTGATGGGTGAGGTAAAGCTTTCCGTTATCAACTGTGATTTACTGATACAATTGTATACCCATATTTAATCCCTCTCTAAAAATGGCTGAATTTTTTGCCACAATGATCGTCTTGTAACAAGAAGTTTAATAATCAATTTTTCCCCTCAAGTTAATCCAGACATTGTCTTTTGGGGTGTCATGATGCAGCTTTTCTATTCCAGGCAGAATCTGTTGGTCCAGAGACTGTACATACCATACTATTTCGTCTTGTTTTTCTCCGCTCCCACTGTGCACTTCACAAAGTATTCTCCTCCTCCTCAGTAATTTATTTTCAGTTTTCTTGTTCACAATTCTTGCTGCTCCCGCCATGTTGCTGCCTGACAATCCTGAGATCCACCTGAAAATGGGCTGAAACTAGGAATGTGGGAATCGGTCAGTCTCATCTGCATTGCACCCCACCTCCAGGATCTCACTGGTGTTCTTGTTCCATCCCAGTTACGTCTTTAGATGCAAGACTTGCTTTTCTCCCTACAAAGAAATCCATGAGTCGGAGTGTGCTTTTCCTCTAAAATGTACACATTTTCAAAGCTTGGGATATTGGCAGAAGCAAGAGAATTGCCCCATTCCTAGTTGCTCTGTCCGCCCTGTAGCAGGAGGGCCTCTCTTCTGTTTCCCTTGGTCCAAAGTAGCTCAAAATGATTTTTTTCCTACACGAAAATATTAAGCCAGTGAATTTCTTTCCATCACTAGTGGAGACCACTGAAGTTTTTGTTTGTTTGTATGTTTTAAATCTAATTGTAGCCCAGATAGTAGTGGGTGCTACTTATTTATTTATTTGGAGTATGCATACCCCGCTCTTCAGCAACGAAGGCTCTCAGAACGGCTTACAATTTGTTTTAATTTGACAGTTCCCTACCCTAGAATCATGGAATCAATGCCCTCAGGTTTACAGTTTAAAAAGGCATGATACAAAAGGAGAAGGGAATGGAGGTGGGGAAGGAATCAGGTTCATTGTTCTTCTCTCCCTGTGGGGCCATGGTCAAGTCCATCTGCCTTGGTCCAGGCCTCGGAGGTAGAGAGGAACTGCTGGACCTCTTACCCTTTCCCTCCACCACTCCCTTCTCCTTCTGTGTCATGTCTTTTTAGGTTGTAAGCCCGAGGGCAGGGATCCGTCTACCTAAAAAGATTGCATGTACAGCGCTGTGTAAATTTACAGTGCTTCATAAATAAAGGTTAATAATAATAATAATAATAATGGCAGTTGGGCTGGAGGGAGGACTGTGTGATGGCGGAGGTACTGTGTGCATGCACATCCATGAGTGGTCCCATGGGCAGTGCGTGTTGGCAGTGGGGTAGCTTCTCACTTTTGGAGATGTGGCCTGGCTTATAGCTGGGCATATTCTGAGAATAAATCATTAGCCCTCATGTAATTCATTTGGTTGCCCCTTTATAAAGGTTGCAAACTTTCAAATGCCATGTACAGGTTATGGGTTCCTACATTTCCATATCTCCTTGTAGGACAAAACACCTTTGCAACCAATCCCTGACCTTTACTTTTCAGACACTTATTAAAATTTGAAAAGCAGCTCACAATTAAAATCTTACACGAGTTTTTCTGTAGAAGAAAAGGTAATTTTACCAGTATTTCAAAGTTCAGAGACAGTAATTATTTCCTAGACTTGCACCTTTTAAATCACTATTTATGTTCAAAGCTTCTGGGGTACATACTCATATTTTTCTTCTTATCACTGCAAAATGCCTTTCTTTGGATTTCAGCACGATCGCAGTATATTTTAAAAGTTGTACTTTTCAGCAGGGACAAACCAACACATTTCATTTCTAATTTATAAATCCATATGTGTTGAGAGAAAGGTCCTAGCTGCCATTTTTCTTGCTTGGTCCCCTCCCCTATCTTTTAAAAAAATAATACTCTCTTTAACTTTTAATTTGATGCATTAACAGCCATTGGAGAGAAGATGAAGGGCCTCTTCCTTCTCAAAGCTGCCACGATAGGAGAACCATCTTGGCCTGAAGGGAGGAGACACCTCACTTTCAAATGCACATGGGGACACACAAACACACACAGACACACACCCCTAGTTTGTCTACATTGTTTGTATGTTGAGGAGTGCACGTGCACACACACATGCTGTTTAAAAAGTGATTTTACATATGCTGTGATTTCCTTATAAAACAATATAACTAGCAAAAATAAACAAATTACACAGGCCATAAATAAATATGAGTCTCTTGACAATGGATTCAGGCAGAGGTCACTGGCATGTGATGAGGGGCATTTCAACTTTATAAAATATTGTTATTTTTGAAAATTTCGGAACATATGTTCTTTGGGTGTTTCAGATAATCTGCGTTTGAGATAAATTTTGCAATGGCCAGTCTTCAAATAATGATTTGTTCCAGTTTATATACTAAAAGCGACGTTATTTAGGCTTGCCTTAATCATTAATATCTTTCTCGGAATGTATGCGCCTCATTAATTGAAATTAGTTGTGCAATGAATTATCTCACTCTATTTTTGCTCTTTAGCCAGAGGGAACAAGTAAAAAGCTGCTGCTACAGAGAAGCATTTACAAAGTTTTCCTGTTGATTTGAATTAAATTTGGCTTGCATCTTCTCCATTGCCATGGCAGCTACACTCAATTATTTTCCTACAGTTACTTCTTGCAAAGGCAGTGATTACCATTTTTTTCAGCCTTAGGAGCAAATAGGAGACTACTGTGAATGCATGAAACTTTCCACTGGGTCTGCCACCTGAATACAAAATTTTCATTTGACTAATGGTTAAACAAAGAAAAGAAGAAGAAGAAACAACAACTGCTCTTGTCATAGTTTTGGAATTACAGAAGTCTAAAAATATCCATATGCTGTTGGAGTGCATTTATTATCTGTTGTGCGCAAACAGGTTTTCATTTCCAGACAAAACTGAATCAGATTATTCCTTCTAGGTTTATACTGGCTTTCCTTGGCACCCAGTATCATATGAGAATGTTAATACTTTCAATAATATGTGTGTATATGTTTGTGTGTGTATGCAAAGCATTAACATTCTCAACTATTAATTGGTTTGGTCTGCCAAAGCTAGTTAGGGAATTTATGCTATATTTATATATTTATGCTACGTATAGTGTGTGCATGTATCCTAGTTCCTGGAGCTCGGTGAACAGGAGCTTGGCTAATAGGTAAGGCTAACAGGCATTTTGCGTGAGCGTCCTGGAAGAGATGGCATAAAGTGAGCTTGTGTGTGTTGGATTAAACTTCCCCAGACCCAGATAATATTTAGGGAGAGTTGGTTGAGTTAAGGCTGATGTATCTGTTGGGGTAAAGCTGTTTGTGTGTGTGGGACGAAGCGTGCTTGTGTGCTGGCCGATGTATGTACAGCGCGCCTGCGTCATACACGGGCGCGCCTTACGCGGCTTGAGCATACGCGCTCAAGCCGCGGGGCGGAAGGGGCAGCGCGTCCATTGCACCTGTGCGCTGCCGTGCCGCCGTGCACGAGCCCCATTGTTTACAATGGGGCTTGAGCATAGGCGGAATTCGCCTTACGCGAAGGGATCTGGAACGGATCCCTGTGTAAGGCGAGGGCCCACTGTATAGTTGTGTTGGATGATAGTTTGTGTAAGCTGAGTGGAGGCTTGGTTGTGTGTGCATTAGTGTTCTTTTGCTTGTTTCTCCCTGAACACATGGTCTCTGGGAGGTGGGGCATCTGCTGAGAGGAGGTGAGTCAAATGCTTGGTTGAGGCAGGTGCTAGCAGCCACTAGCTCTCTATACAGCTGTAGTCTCAGATCCTCAAGCTCAGTAAACAGGCAAGGTCAACAAGTGTTTTATGTGAGTGTTTAGTGCAGCAGTTTTGAAGAGAAGGCCTGGAGTAACACTACTGAACATGAATGGTGATGGAGTTGCTGCACTCACCTGCAACAGTTATAGTAGGAGGACCAGGGATCATTCTGTGAGTATGGAGCTGCGGCATCAGTTTGAAGCTCTCTCCCTTATCAATGATGGTGAGGAACAGGAACAAGAGCAAAAGTGTCAGTACTCAGAGAATGTGAATGTTTGATGTATTCAGCACATGGATTGGCCCCTGCCAATGCTCAGGTGGTAGGGGACTCACTGCTAAGCAGAACAGAAACAATGGCTTATGGGCCTGACAGGATGTCTCAAGAGGTGTGCAAAAATTATTGGGGCAAAAATCCATGATGTAACAGAGAAGCTGACAGATCTTGTCAAGCCCACAGACCATTCCCCCTTCCTTTTGGTACAAGTGGGAACACATGATACTGCAAGGCACACTCTTCAAGATATCACAAGGGATTAGGAGTCTCTGGGTATGAAGCTGAAGGATCTTTATTGCACAGGTTGTCATTTTGTCTCTCCTTACAATGGCTTAGGAAAGGAGGAAAGAATAGTGAAGGTGAACAACTGGCTCAGCAGATGGTGGTACCAGGAATGATTTGATTTCTTGGACCATGGTCTACAGTTTCAGGAAGAGGGACTTCTGGCATGAGATAGGTTGCATCTCAGAGCAATTGATAAAGAGTATGAAAAATCTGATCAGGAGAGCTTTAAACTGTTATGTTGGGGAGGGAGACAGTATTCCTTAGGGCAGGAGCTCATCAAGTGGTGAAGATAGCCTAAATGTTATAGAGTGAACTGGGTGAATTGTTCAAGAACCCAGCAGTGGAAGAGGGAAAAAACTTTAAATAAGCTGCTAGGGGGAATGTCTCTACATGTCTCTACACTAATACACAGAATATGGGAAATAAACAAGGTGAACTTGAATTATTAATATATAATGATATGATATAACAGACATCACTAAAACCTGATGGGATGAGTCTGATGACTAGAAGGTAGTAATAAGAGTGATAAAGTTGGCCCTGATTATCCACAAATTCAACTACAGTGCGCCCGCGCCATACGCGGCCTTGAGCATACGCGCTCAAGCCGCGGCACGCGCGCGGGGCAGAAGGGGCGGCACGTCCCATTCAATTCAATGGGCGTGCGTGCCCGTTGTGCCCCGTGCGCGCCTGCGCCGCCGTGCGCAAGCCCCATTGTTTCCAATGGGGCTCGAGCATAGGTGGATCCCCCGCGTAAGGCGAGGACGAACTGTATACAGTGCTTGAAAATATTCCTCCAGCCTCCTCTCCCCAAATCCAAAAGGCAAGCTTTGATTTTGCCATTGTATATAATGGGATTTAAGCATCAACAGATTTTAGTATCCATGAGGTGAGGGGGGTGGGGTGGTGAGTGGTCCTGGAACCAAAAGCCTGGCAGATATCAAGGGCCTGCTATATTAATCTTTTTCAGAGAAGTAGCCCAAACAGGAAAGGCAGAGAAATAGCATCATATGTCAAGAATGTTTACACCTGTGAAGAGATTATGTCTCAAATCCTGGAAGCCAGGTTAAGAACATCTAAGGGAGACAGAAACAGCAGGGATGTAATTGTGGGACTCTACTACAGACCCCCAAGTCAAATTGAGGACTTGGATTATGCCTTCTTCCAGCAGATGACCAAACACTCAGAAAGGAGAGATGTAGTAGTGATGGGAGAGATTTCAACTAACTTGGAATTTGTTGGAAGTCAAACTCAGCCAAAAATTTAAGGTCTGGAAAATTCTTCACTTGCTTCACAGACAATTTCATTGTCCAAAAGGTAGAAGAGGCAATGAGGGGATCCTAACCAACATTGATGATGACCACGTGAATGGGGTGGAAGTGGTGTGATCATGTTCTCCTAGGGTTTGTTATACAGTGGAAAGGGGAAGCAAAACAAAGACATGCTTTCTAGAATTTAAGAATGCTGATTTCAGTAAATTTTGGGAAATCCTGGTGATCCTGTGGTCATGAATACTAAAAAAGAAGGGAGTTCATGATGGATGTGAAGTGTCTAAAGAAATCAGGATGGATGTCTAAGGAACTTTCAACTGAGCTAAGATTTAAAAGGGACATGTACAGGATTCCAAAAGGGGGGAATCACCAAAGAGCAATTGACACAAATAACTAGCATATGTGGGGAGAAAATTGGAAAAGTTAAACCACAGGCTTGCTAACAGAGGTTAAAAACAATACAGGGGGCTGTTGTTGTTGTTGTTGTTGTTATTGTGTCTGTAGCAAAAGAAAAACAATTATATGGTAGGTCCTGGGCCTTTATGTGGAAAAGATGGCAAAATGCTAACAGGACAGAGAAAAAATGGAAGTACTCAACATTTTCTTTGCCTTGTTCTTCTCTGAAAAGGAAAAGGGTGCTCAACCTGGGTAAAATGGAGGTAAGTAGGGGGAATGCAGCACAGAATAAGTAAAGAGGTCATACTTAGCTACTCTACATCAATTCAGATTTTCAGCACCAGATGAGCTTCACCTAAGGGCAAAGGTCCTTAAATGTTGAGATAGAAGCCCTGGGGGTACAAGAGTTGTTCAAAGGAGGGCATAAGACTCAGGGGCCCTGATGCCACCTTCCTCTTCCTGCCAAATCTTTTCTGTGCTGGAACAAAAGAGAAAAGTGAAGAGGGTGTTTGCAGGAGGACAGAGGGGAAACCCACTGGCTTGTGGCTTCTGGGGGAAGGTGCATCCTTAGCCACCTCTTCTTCTCCCCCCCCCCCATCCTATCACTGACCCAGTTCTTGGGTTCAGACATTCTCAATACATTCTCTCACACACCCTTCGTACCTCTCTTGGTATGTGAGTGACTTTCTGTCGCACACTAATTCTAACTCGGTCATGATCTTTTTCTGACACTCTCCCTTGTAGACGTTTATTCACACACAAATTCTGTCTGTCTGTCTGTCTCTCATGTTTGCACACGTACTCAGTCATACACGAATGCACTTGTACATACTTGCATATAAAGAAGTGAACAAATGTTTCTGTGTGACTATGGCCCTATACAGACAGGCCAAAATAAAGCTGCTTCAGGTCACTTTGGAGGTATGGTGTTTCAATGATGCATGTGTCCTAAGAGTCTGGAAACTGCACCAAAGCTGCACTCCAGTCCTTAGGACCGTAGCATGGCTTTGGTGCAACTTCTGGACTCTTAGGACGCATGTATAATTTAAACAGCATACCTCCAAAGTGACCCAAAGCAGTTTTATTTTGGCCTGTCTGTATCAGACCAAAGTGTGTGACAGAGTATATGAGTATTTGTGTAAGTGAAAGAATGAAAGAGCATGACTGTGTATGTATATGTGAGTTTGGCTGTGTGAGACAATTATGTGTAAAATTTACACGTGTCAAATATTGCACTTATTTAAATAGAACTTCTAATTTGGATGATATTATTCCCTTATAAAATGTTTAAATGTGAATATACATAAATGTAAAAGAAAAACACACACACTACCCCCCCCCCCCAATATACATATACTATGTCAAGTGAGGAGGGGGAGACAACCACATGTAGCTGTAAAGGGGGTCAGAAGGGTAAAACGTTTGAGAATTATTGACCAAGGGGATTAAAAGAATTTGTAGATGTAATCCCAGAACAACTGGCAATAATGTCTGAGAATTTCTGGAGAACTGGAGAAGTCCTAGCAGATGAGGAGGACAAATGACTTTGATGAAGGAATAGAGGACTTGCTTAGAAAATGTGCAGATGACGCCAAATTAAAAGGAGTAGCTAATACCAGAGAGGACAAGATAAAAATTCAGAATGACCTTAATAAATTAGAAAGCTGGGCCAAAACTAACAGAATAATTGTCAACAGGGAGAAATTTAAAGTACTATACTTAGGCAGAAAAAAATGAAATGCATAGATACATGATGTGGGATACCTGACTTGACAACACTACATGCAAAAGGGATCTAGGAATCCTAGCAGACAAGAAGCTGAACGTGATTCAACAGCATGATGCGGGAGCTAACAAAGCCAAAGTGATTCTGTGTTGCTTCAAAAGAAATATCAGTGGTCTCCAAACGTTTCCTCTTGGGCAACAACCATGGAATCCCCAGTACATATTTCTTGACATTAGGTCTACTGTTCTAATGCAGATTTAAAACAACCAATCGTGGCCCCTCAGAAGTTACTATTTTAGGCTGTTATGACTAATTTCTTTTGTATTATTGTTTGTAATAAATTGCCTTGTGATGAAAATGCCAGAGCCCCTCTTGGGTGTTGTCTGACCAGTGGAAAGTAATCTGAGCACGCATTCTCTCCTCTCCAGCTCCAATATTAACTATGACCATGCACCATTATAGAAGCAAACAGCATCAGGGAAATAACTAAGGATTGCAGCTGTGGGTGTAAAGATCATGGACATCAGGTCTATCCACCAAGAAACAACAAAAGGATCAGTGTGGGATGGTAGTTAGGCTGCATCCATACTGCAGAAATAATCCAGTTTGACACCACTTTAACTGTCATGGCTCAGTGCTATGGAATTCTGAGATTTGTCGTTTGTTGTGGCACCAGAGCTCTCTGACAGAGAAGGCTAAATATCTCACAAAACTACAATTTCCAGAATTCAATAGCACTGAGCCGTTAAAATGGTGTCAGACTGGATTATTTCTGCAATACAGATGCAGCTTCAGTTACTATACCTGTTCTCTGATGCTGTTATTTGATGTTTTCTGTATAATGATTGTTTTGGCATGGGTTAATTATAATTAGCTACTATACATATACTACAGCATGGATTCTTTATATCGTGGTCATTTTTTCATTGCCTTTGAAGAATCTCTTAACTGAACACTGGGCATGTTGCATTTTACTGGTAAACTCTCAATAAGATTTCCAGTGTCCTTCTGAGGTCTGGCTACCACCACCTCTCTTGCTTTCCCCCCTCTCTTCCCTCCCTCTTTCTCTTCCTCCTCCTCCTTCTCTTTCTTCTTTCCTTTTTTTCCTTTTGCTTCCTAGCATTCTTGGAGACTACAAATCAAGACAGATGATACAGATCAGTGTGGTCTGCTTTCATATTAAGAAAGCTTCATACATTTTACCTTGTGTGTGTGTATAAACCTTAGCGAATGTAAAAATCTTTTTAAAAATATGATATGGATATATATATATATATATATATATGAGTTATTTTTAATTTTATTGGTGGGGTAATGTCTCAGCTTTTTTTGGAGAAAAGTAGGTGAATGGATTCATTGGTTGGTTTTTATAGATTACACATACTATGGCCTGTTACAGATTGCCAAAATAAAGCTGCTTCGGGTCTCTTTGGAGATATGCTGCTTAAATGATGCATGGTTCCTAAGAGTCAGGAGGTCGTGCCAAAGCCACACTCCATTCCTAAGCACTGGAGTGCAGCTTTGGTGCAGCTTCCGAATTCTTCGGCTGCAGGCATCATCTGAACAGCATACCTCCAAAGAGACCCGAAGCAGCTTTATTTTGGCAGTCTGTAACAGGCCTATGTTTTGTTATCAATCAATGAGCCTGGGAACTAGTCATCCCCACTGTTATGTTGTGTTGAGTAATTGGTGAAACCTAATGCTGATATCAATCAAGAATTTAAACCTTAGCTTTTTGTGAGGTTTTCGGGCTATGTGGCCATGTTCTAGAAGAGTTTCTTCCTGACGTTTCGTCATCATCTGTGGCTGGCGAAACGTCAAGAAGAAACTCTTCTAGAACAAGGCCACATAGCCCGAAAACCTCACAAAAAGCTATGGATGCCGGCCATGAAAGCCTTCAACTCCACAATTTAAACCTTATTTTCCACTGAGGAAGTTCCCTCTTATCAAAAAACAAATCATGAAACAAACCAAATAATTTAATTTCATTTTCTTGCTTATTTATATCACATCTTTCTTCCAAGGTTGGTGTAGAAGATGACTTTAAAGCATATTGAAACATGTCAGTAAAACACAGTAAATTATAGATATTAAAATACTCTTTAATTTAACATTTCTTATTATATACATTACAGCACTAAAGCACTAAAAGCCCAGCACATCCAGTTACACCCAGTTAGTTACTGAAGGCCTACAAGGCAAACACTATGTTCCTGTTGATGCAGCTAGAACTGCATTGGCTTTTTTGCATCGCACTGTTGTTTAGCTTGTTGTCCATTAAGATTTCTAGATCCTTTTTGCAAGTACTACTTTTAAGCCAGGTCTCATACAACCTATATTTGTTCATTTCATTTTCATTTTTCTTGCCTAAACATAGTACCTTAAATTTATTCCTGTTCATTTTGTTAGCCCTCTAATCTATTATGGCAATTTGCAGTTTTGAACGAAAGTATTAGTTGCCCCTCCTAATTTGGTGTCATCTGCAAATTTGATAAGCATGATATCTATTCCATCGTCCAAGTCATTGATAAGGATGTTGGACCACACTGGGTCCAGAAAAGAACCCTGTGGCACTCCACTGATCACTTCCCTCCAGGATGAATAGAACCCATTAGTGAGAACTATTTGGGTTCAGTTGATCAACCAGTTACAAATTAATTTACCAGTAGCATTGACCAAACCACATTTTACCAGTTCGTTTGAAAGAAAATCAAGGGAGACATTGTCAAAAGCCTTACTGAAATCAAGGTACACTGCACTCATGTCTTATGCGGGCGCACTATACATGGCTTCCAGCATATACTGGAAGCTGCACCAGAAAGGCTTCTCCCGCGCCCTGGAAGAAACATTGGTGCTTGAATTTACACTATATTTTCCTTACACCCTCTTCACTTGTTTCTAATGGGGCTTGGGTTTACGCGTTTTTTTCCATATGTGGCGGGGTATGGAACAGATTCCCCACATAAGGAAAGGGCCAACTGTACACTACATCTACAACATTCCCTTGATTTACAAAGATCTACCAATATATTTGATAATTCTATTAAAAAAGGGATAAGATTGAAAGGCTTGAAAGCAGTACATGCGAAAACAGGGTGGTAGACTTTTCTTCTTTGAAAGATTTCAAAAAGATATTGGATAGGCCTCTTTCAGGAGTGCTTTAGTTGTGGGTATTCCTGCACGGCAGCGGTTAGACAAGCTGCAGGGCCGGCTTGTGCATATAGGCGACCTAGGCAGCGGCCTAGGGTGCCAAAATTTAGTAGGGTGGCATGGCAAGGAGGCCAGAGAGAGCCAGGGAGAAGTCCCAGAAGTCCTGCCTCCTTCCGCCAACAGGCGCGAATCGCGGGACGAGGAGGAGAGAGGCTGGAAGGGAAAAGACTTGGAGGAACCCAAAAACAATAAGAAGAAAGAGCCTCCGCCTCTTCCTCCTGCTTTTGGCCCTGGAAGGCAGGGGGGGCGCTGGGGAGGAGAGGAGCACAGGCAAAACAGTGTGTGCCTACCTCCATGCAGCCAAGGGAACCTTAAGGGACGTAGCCAGGGGGGGGGGGGTCTTGGGGTCCGAACCCCCCCTTCCATTAGAAAAATGAATGGTGTGTGCTGCTGCGCCGCCGCACTCAAGCCCCATTATAATGGTGGCACTTAGTCTGGACCCCCCCTTCCTAAAATCCTAGCTACGTCCCTGGAGCCTTGAGAGTCCAGCCTGAGAAGGGCAGGCAGTTGGGGCTGCTAACAGGACAGGTGGGTCCTCCTTTCCCAGCCTTCCCTCCAGGACTAGGGGCTCCCAAATGGAGCAGGTCCCCAGGACACACACTGCAGAAATTGACCCATTTTTGAGACCCCTTTAACTGCCCTGGCTCAATGCTAGGGAATCCTGGGAACTGTAGTTTTGAGAGACGTTGAGCCTTCTCTGACAGAGGGAGCTCTCAGGCCACAAGAAACTACAGTTCCCAGACGTCATCATTTTAAAAACCAAAACATCTGGTGGGAATTTATTACTGACACCAGGAACTACATTTCTGGGAATGTTAGTTTGTTGCTAATAATGTTATTTGTTGTTGTTGTTGTTGTTGTTGATGATGATGATGATATCTTATATGAACCAGGTAAAGGGGTCTCCAGCTGGATTATTTCTGCATTGTGTTTTGGATCTAAGAATCCCAAGAGTAAGAGAGAGAGAGAGAGAGAGAGAGAGAGAGAGAGAGAGAGAGAGAGATACATTGAGACCTAGCAGCAAGGATTTCAGACTCCTGTACCACTTAAAGCCAAAATCCAAAACACGGTGTGGAAACAAGCCAGTTTGAGATTGCTTTAACTGCCCTGGCTCAATGCTGGGGAATCCTGGGAACTGTACTTTATGGAGACATTGAGTCTTCTCTGTCAGAGGGAGCTCTGGGGCTACAAGAAGCCACAGTTCCCAGGAACTACAATTCTGGGGATGATAGTTTGCTGTTCTCAATGTTATTGCTGCTGCTGCTGTTATTATTGTTAATTTCTTTATATGAACCAGGGCAGTTAAAGTGGTCTCTGACTGGATTATTTCTGCAGTGTGTTTTGGACCTAAGAAGCCTAAGAAGTATGTGTGTGTGTGTGTGTGTGTGTGTGTGTGTATACATATAAACATACTATATATATGTATATATACACTGAGTCCTAGCAGCAAAGATTTCAGACTCCTATAGCACATAAAGCCAAGGTCTAAAACACACTGCAGAAACAATCCAGTTTGAGACTGCTTTAACTGCCCTCAGTGCTAGGGCATTCTGGGATTTGAAGTTTATTATGGCACCAGAACTCTCTGACAGAGAAGGCTCATGTCTCACAGAACTACAGTTCCCAGAATTCCCCAGCACTGAGCCAGGACAGTTAAAGCAGTTTCAAACTGGATTTTTTCTGCACTTTGGACCTTGGCTTTCTTCTCATATTATGGTGGTTGCTCTTGTGTGCCTCCAAGTCATTTTCAACTTATGACGACTGCATCCTGGGGTTTTCTTGGCAAGATTTCTTCAGAGGGGGTTTGCCCTTGCCATCCTCTGAGGCTGAGAGAGAGTGTGTGGGTTTGCTTGGCTCAACTAGAATTCGAACCCTGGTCTCAGAGAATGCTCCAATGCTCAGAATGCTCCAAGGCTTCCTTGCATGTGCTCTTGTTTTTCTCTCTTTTTTTCTGTCCCCAATGAATTAGTAGTTGTGAATTTGTGCCTTGGAGTTGTGCTGATAGGCATGTCAAAATGTCCTCCATTTTGAGCATGACTGAGAAACATTAATTTATATTGTTTTTATTAATGTTTTTAGCTTCTAGTTGGTGGTCTTGAATGTCCTACAGTTTGCCCTACATTGTGCCCTACATTTTCCCTACACTTTGAGGGGCTACGGCGGGGGGGGGGGTGCCAATATATTTCTTGCCTAGGGTGGTCAAATACCTAGAGCCGGCCCTGAGACCAGGTGGCCCTTCCAGCCCCTTCCTACTCTATGATCCTGTGATGCTATGCTTCTATTAAAAAATTGGCATGACTTGTTTTTGAGAAGACCGTGCTGACTCTTAGTAATCACATCATTTCTTTCTAGAAGTGTGGTCCACAAGAGTACAACACATAAATACAT
The DNA here is from genome assembly GCF_019175285.1 of Sceloporus undulatus. Taxonomy (NCBI): domain Eukaryota; kingdom Metazoa; phylum Chordata; class Lepidosauria; order Squamata; family Phrynosomatidae; genus Sceloporus; species Sceloporus undulatus. Next base: position 226,747,368 of record NC_056523.1, read on the forward strand.
GATATTCAACGTCAGCCTTTATTCATATGCTTTTCTTCTGCCAGTAAGTGGTTTTGCTGTTCATGTTTCAGATATTTCTCCAGCTTTGATTTATAGAAGGCATGTACAAGGTATAAGCAATGAACAAATATAACAATGTTATTAGGTAACTGGATGTCATGCATTATGTGTCATCTTCCTGTAATATTTTCCCCATATAGCCCTTGGAGAAACCTTTAAGAGCATCTACAGGCAAATATCACTGGGCTTTTTATCAAATAACAGACCACTTTTTTTTTTGGTATTCTGAGATTTCCTGTCTTTATTAGAATGGGTGCTTCTCTGTTCTTGACATCCCCCCCCCTCCATTCATCACCAGCAACTTCCACATCAACATAGGAATTAGTCCTGATAGACTTTTGGATTAAATTGTTAGTGGGAATATGCCACCCACCCACTGAACATGTGTCTGAAACATCTTCAGACAAGGCTTTGTATATGAACACGTAATATAGGCTGAACTGTAATTTGAAGACTGGAAACAAAGCCAAAATAATCAATGCGGCTTAATTTTTCCATTAATGATCTCACAGAGAGAACAGTATGAACAGGATACTAATTAACATCCTAGTCAATGCTGAATTGGAAAGAAGTACAACTTATCTTAGAAAGAGAAGCATTAATTTTTTTCAAAGGGTTTAGAGTTATGTATTGGCAATGAAATTAAGAGCACCGTCCTAACTGGTGAAGATGGCCAAGAGCCAGCTCAGCCAATGCCAGGCTGGGTAAAAGTATGGTGAATCCAAGCTTGTTCCAATCTAGGGATGCTGGAAATTATTTAAGGCTCCCCTTGCTGTGGCCTAACCTTATGTCAGCTTTGTGATTTTGTCCCTAAGCTAGAAGTGATTTGGGCATGGAGAGGGGAATAACAATGGAGGGAGGAATTGCTCCTCCATCAGAATTCATCCTCACCAGTTAAATATTCTTTCTGTTAATTTCTGCTAATGTCTAAAGTTGCTAATTTCTGGTAATTGCTAGTACAGTGGGCCCTCCTTATACGTGGATTTGCCATCCGTGGATTTGGACATCCACGGATGGCAAGCCCATATTGTCCCCAATGGCGGTGCACACTCAGCCGCACCACTATTAGGGACAAAAGTCCCGCCTGTCCGCCTCCTTCCTTCCGCTCTGCCCCGGTTAGGCTTTGGGGGCAGAGTCTGTCACCCAGTCAGTCTTGAGATCTCTTCCAACTCTATGGTTTTATGATTATTTCTAGAACTTAAAATGACATCATAGCTGTACAACTACAAGACATTGCATGGAAGGCACCAAGTGCCTCACAGATAAACCCATTTCAGGTTTCTATTTGGCCTTCAAAAGAGGCCAAATGCCCTCATGGCAGTGTGTTGGACTGGATGGACCTTGAGGTCTTGTCCAACTCTATGATTCTATGAGAGGCAAAGTTACAACTGAAATACTAATACAGAAAATATAGGAGCTCTAGGTATGAAATTTTTTTTCTTTTTAAATTTTTTATTGTGTTTTTACAATATGATTCTGCAGCAGAATCAAGAAATTGGTTCTCAGCAAGAGCCAGAGAGTCCGTCTTGTCCAGCTATAGGGTGTCTTTCCAGAGATCAATCTGTGAAGTAGGAGGTTGGAGTTGATGGGAATGTTGATTTCCATAATCATTAAGATTCATCAAATCTTTCTGAAATGTATCAGTTCTTTTTTGTCCATTGCAAAATCTTGTTGTATCATAAAGTTTCTCCATCAATCACATAGTTCACATTCTAATCCACCAGTTATCAATGGTGAGGTTACCTGACTTCCAGCATTTAACAACTTCTAATCTGGCAGCAGTGAAGAAAAAAAAATGATACGTTTCCAATGTTTCAATTTAGAATTATCTTTAACAAATATGAAAAGCAAAATCAAGATTGGACAAAAGATTATGGTTTGATTAGCAATACAGGAAATTTGATACAGGACTGCATCCAAGAATTTTCTCACTTTAGGACATTCAGCCCACATGGGCATATAAGAGCCTCTAGATTTACAACCCCTTCAGCAATCTGGAGAAAGTGTTTTGACCATTTTAGAGATCGTAACAGATGTGAGATACTATCTATGGATGGTTCTTAGAGTATTTTCCCCCACTGATGCCAAACAGGATTTGTTTGTGGATGAAGACCAAATATGTGCCCATGCAGTAAGTGATATTGTAGTTTTTAGTTCTGATGGCTTTCTAATATGTGTGCTTAAGGAGCTGTTTGTATATAAGTGCTGCCATCCCTTTAGTGTGAGATGCAGCATTCATGCAAAAGTTTTTTAAAGCTTCTATTGAGGCTAGGTGTGATGCAAAGGAAGCAAGTGATTTAGTGTACTTGAAGCCAGGTATTATTAGTTTGTCGTAGGGAGAATTTTATGGTGGTGGTGGGCTTTAGTAATCCACCAGAAAACAGGCCTAAGGTGCGGTAGATTTCAAGTTGCCTCCATTGTCTGATTAGTAGGAATTGATTGGCTAAGTGAGAAAGAGGATGCAAGAAAAGGAGTTTAATGGGAGAAGGGTCAGTAGCCAATTTGTGTTCCCACTTGTTCCGGATGAAGAAAAGGTTAGATATCCTGTTAAGTTTATGTTTTGAAGTTTAGGTGTGAGGGTAGGTAAATTCAGACAACTTCATTTTAGGAACTTCTAGGTTTACCCACCTGGTAGCACTGTTGTCCTTAATTAATTGTATGGCTTGGCTAAGTTGGAAAGCCTGGAAATACAGTGTGATATCTGAGACTGCCAGACATCTGTCTTTGGAAGTAACATGTCTAGTGGGTTTAGAAAATCTAGATCTTTTCTTATTGACAATGAATTGATTAATTAATTTTTGCTATTTCTTAAATCTAGATGGGGGAGATTCAGTGGGATTGTTTGAAACAGAAAAAAGACGTGAGGGATGAAGAACATCTTGATTAAGGTGATCCTGCCAAGGATGGAAAATTTTAAAGCCTTTCATTCTTTAGATTTACATAATATCCATGTATCTGTCGGATTATAGTTTTGGGACATATTGGATGCCTTTAGTAATGATTATTCCTAAGTAGGAAAAACCTGCGAGCTGAAGTTGCAAGCCCATTAGATCTTGCCAGGATTTTTGCTATTGATGTGAAGTGTTTAGAGCCATCAATGTGGATTTGTTATAGTTAATTCTTACACCTGAATATCTACCAAAGGATTCAGTTGTCTTTTTTAGAGGCAGAAATGATGATTCTGGTTGTGATAAAAAAAATCAACACATTATCTGCATAAAGACAACCTTATGATGTTGGTTGTTGATGTGAAAGCCAGTGATATCAGCATTATGTTGAATTAGGTTAGCCAAAGTTCTGTCATTAGTGGAAATAGGAGAGGTGACAACGGGCATCCTTGTGTGGTGCGCCTGAAGAGTGTGAAAGGTGTTGAGTCAAGGTCATTGACTAATACCGATGCCTACGATTTTTCATAGATCAGGCAGAGTTCTCCTATGAAAACATATACAAAGTCGACTCTTGGAGGACACCTAAAAGAAATGGCCATTACAGCCTGTCAAAGGCTTTGAAAGCATCAAGTGAAAGTGAGGCTAGAGGAGTCTTCAACTGGTTGGAATGGTGGATGATACTGAGTTTAAATATTTGAAGGGGTGTCATATTGAGGAGGGAGCAAGCTTGTTTTCTGCTGCTCCAGAGAACAGGACCCAGAAGAATGGATACAAGCTCCAGGAAAAGAGATTTCACCTCAACATTAGGAGGAACCTCTTGACAGTAAGGGCTGTTCGACAGTGGAACAAACTCCCTCAGAGTGTAGTGGAGTCTCCTTCCCCGGATGTGTTTAAACAGAGGTTTGATGGCCATCTGTCGTGGATGCTTTGATTGATAGTGCCTATATGGCAGGGGGTTGGACTGGATGGCCCTTGTGTTCTCTTACGATTCTGTGATTCTATGAGTTCTCTGTGGATTGGATCTAACTAGTCATCTGCCCAGCATGAAGCCCATCTGATCAGGATCAATATATAGCATGCCCACTCCATACGCGGGTGCACCATACGCGGCTTCCAGTTTACATGGAAGCCGCATTGCTATTGATTGAATGGTGCGTGCGCCCATGATGCACACCTTGCCCCGAGCACAAGCTTACGAGATATTTGCCTTACATGGGGTGCAGAATGGATCCATGCGTAAGGCAAGGCCCCATGTATTCTAAAATAAACTGATTTTAATAGGTAAATATTTTTGCATCCTGGTTAAGGAGTACAATAGGATGGGAAGATTTAGTTTCTGGGCTTTCCTTTCAAAATTTTAGTTATTCGGGTTCTATGCCAACTTGTTGGCACAGGATCATTATTAAGAATGGAGTTCAAAAAGGCAAAAAAATGGGGTAAAATTTGGTCAAATAACAATTTGTAAAATTGACTCAAGAAGCTATCTGGGCCTGGTCTCACAAATAGTTCAGCTTAGCTAAGATATTTTTGAGTCCATCTAGTTGGATAGGTTTGTTTAACAGTGATTTCGGAGATTTATTGAGCTTCTTCAGATTGAGAATGTATAAATGGTCCATGTCCAAATTTTGTAGCAGTTCAGAGGTATATAATTTATAATAAAAGTCCTGCAATGCCTTCATAATTTTGTGAAGGGATTTTATAGCATTAGCAATAGCATTTACATTTCTATACTGCTCCATACTGAACTAAGTAGTCTCTAATCAGTCTCTAAGCCTATTGCCCCCAAGAAGCTGAGTATTCATTTTACTGCCCTACAAAAGGATGGAAAACTGAGTGAACCCTATTGCCCCCAGGATTGAGCTCACAAAATTGTCACTGCAGTATTGGCATTTAATCACTGTGTCACCAGGGCTCCTTTTACTATATGAGAGATATGGTTTTCCTCCCTACCTTACGCTTGAGAGCTCTAGCAAGGAATTGAGAGTTTTTATTAATTTCATAACAGGAAGATGTAGTATAATGTAAGGCAGTTTGAATTTTTCTATTGTCAAGAACTGCCAGCTCTGCTTTTTTCTTCTGGAGTTGAAGGAATATCTTTTGATCAAGTGAGTTTTTATGAGTTAATGAAAGCTTTTCTATCTCTTGGAAGAGGCTTTGTCTAGAGGCTACCTTAAGTCTCTTTTGTGTAGCCCCTTCCTTAATTAATTAACATCTGAGAACCACCTTCAAGATATCGCGTAATAACGTCTCGGATGTCTCAGGCAATGTGTTTTCAAGATAAAGTTGCTTAATTTCATCCTGAATATGTTTTTTAAAGTGTTCATTCATGAAAAGGTGGGGATTAAATCTCCAGATGCATGTTTTTGGTAAATAAGGACCAAGTTGCCAGGTTAGTGTTGTGGTAACATGGCTTGAATAAATTATAGGCTCTATCTGTACATCGGCAATGCTAGGAAGGCATAGTTTCCAAATTATAAAGTAGTATCTTCTTGAGTAGGTGTGGTGTGTGTTTAATAAAAAGTATAGTCTCTACAAGATGAGGTCTCCAGAGGTCTATAAATCCAAAGCTAGTTAAGAGGTTTGATACTGGTGATCATTTCTTTGTTCATTTTTTGGGGACGTGTATGTGATTTGTCTAACATGTAATGTAGTTCACATTATCCCCTATAACAGTGATGGCGAACCTATGGCACGCGTGCCAGAGGTGACACTCAGAGCCCTCTCTGTGGGCACACATGCTGTCTCCCTAGCACAGAGTTTGCCAGAATTTCTTACTAGAAAGCCAGTGGGATGTGGCACTTTGCAATAAATAAGTGGGGTCTGGGTTGCAGTTTGGGCACTCAGTCTGTAAAAGGTTCACCATCACTGCCCTATAACAATATTGCCCTTTGCAATCTCTCCTTAGATTTTTAGGAATGAAACCAAAAATGTGTGCTGGTCATTGGGGGGTAAAAACGCCCAATCTGAAAATATAACTGGTGGTCCAAAAATGTAATTTGTCTTATAATGCATGGTCGAAACCACTGCCAGTGGGAATCTTCTACCAAGAGCAGGACATAGCAGATGGAGAGAAGGAATTTAATCATTTGCCAGCCCACTGTGTCCCAACTGAAATCGCTGGCCAGGTATTGGCCACATTAACTTTCATATTAAGTAGCCACCCAAGAGGTCCCATATTACTTTGTCAGCTTGAAATGAACATACCTAATAAAATAATACTGCAACCTCTCTGGATTGATTACAATTTCAAATTGTATATTGAATATCAAAGGGAAACCGTGATAGTATGTTTCCTGTATTCTTTCTATGTGTTTCTTGTAAAAACAACAACAACAATGTTCAGTCAAAGTTTTTTCAATATAATCCAGGTATGTTTAGGGGGAGATCCAAGACCTTTCACATGAAGAAAGAATTTTATCCAGATTTGAAACAATTAAACTTCAAGTAAGAAATGCTTAGAAGAGGTTCTAAAGTTTGCCTCCTGTGTGGTAAACAGTTCCCTTCCAATCCAAGCTTTATGTTTGAAGTTTCAAAGAAAAGGGAGACAAATTTATAATCTCTAATATGCACAATTATTGATAAATTGGCGGAAAACAGACAAATTTTAAATAACCAAAGGGACCAGACAGGGATGTCTACTTTTGCCTTTTCTTTTCATATTGGTTCTAGAAATTCTAACAAATAGAATAAGAAATACAGCAAAAATCAAAGGAATAAAAGTAATAAAGGACATACGTATAAAGTATCATGGTGGAAGATCTCTGATAGGAATCAAACATGTAATGTCAGTAATAAGTAAGTTTGGAAAATTTGCAGGGTTTAATTTGAACAAAGAGAAGACATAAATATTAAGCAAAATATGAAAAGATCAAAGGAAGTTAAGCTTGAAGTGAAATCAGGATGCAGAATAAAAAGGAAAAATTAGGTATCGAGGAATATGGATTACTAATAAAAATATAGACTTATTTAATAATAGTTACACATCTCTGTGGAAGGAAATACCAAGCGACCTTCAAAAATGGAACAAGTTGAAATTGATCCTGACTGGAAAAATAGTCATCAAAATGAATGTCCCGCCCAAATTAATATTTCTTTTTCTTAATTTTCCCATTGTTATGGATAAAAAAAAAACCTTTAGAGACTGGAACAAAGAATTAAGGAATTTCATTTGGAGAGGGGAAAAACCCAGAATTAGATGGGAAACATTAAAAGATAATAAAGAAAGAGGAGGATGTCAACTACCAAATTTAGCTTGTGCATTGTTATGGACAGATGAAATGGGTGAATTGTTTTAAAAAGCCACTGGATTTAGAAGGTGCAAATCTAAGATATGGGATACAAGCATTTGTGGTATAATAAAATACAGGTGAATAAAAAATTCAACAATCACATAATAAGAAAGGCATTATTAAAGTTTTGGTATCCAATAAAGAGTAAATTTTATAATAAAATACCTACATGGATCTCAATCCAGGAAGCCTTTTTTCTGAGATGGGAAACAGTTCAACATTGGATAACATATAAAGAACTAATTATAACAGATAGAGAAGGTAACATCTGAATAAGAACAAGGGGAATTAAGAGAACAGAATATTAATGTGCAGTGGTGCAGTCACTTCCAAATGAAAAGGAGACTCATTGAAGATCGCTCTAAGGAAGGTTTTCAGGAAAATTCTAATGAGATAGATAAAATATTCTGGTCCTGAGAAAATCAAAAAGTAACTCGATTATACAAACTTCTGTTATCAAGAGATCTAGAGGCTGAACTAGTTAAACCACTGATGATACAATGGGCGCTAGATATTCCACTAGAGAGAGGGGGAAATGCATGGAAAAGAACAAACAAATTCACTGCATCACAAGACGTAAAAGATTATTTTCTTAAAATGTTTAGTAGATGGTATTATACGCTCTGGAAGCTAGAGAAAATCTATAATCTCTTTTTTAAAAAGAGCTAACAAATTATTGATTTAATAGATGTAATAAAGCTGGCTTTTAGGACATCTTGCCCATCCGTTATTTCCAAATCTGGAAACATATGGAGCAGGTCTACTGAAGATTCTCAATGAAAATCCATCATCTCAGTAACAACAAATGTTGGACGTGTCAGAAAGAAATAGATTCATTATACCACATGTGGACATGCCCCCAAATAAATAAATTTTGGACAAAAATACATACAATTATACAAAAAAATGTTTGACTTACACTTTTCACTCAATCCAGAGATCATCGTACTCAATGTAACTGTGATACTAAATAAAGAAGATGAGGTTAGAGATTGAAGAATTTTATTATATCTGCTAGTTACAGCAAGGAAATGGAAAACAGAAGCTATCACCTCTATAAAGGGATGGCTTCAAAAGATTTGTGAGATGTGAGAAACTGATAAATTAATGCATTTGATAAATTACAAATCAACACAACATACTGAAAAAGAATGGAAGCCGGTTGTTAAATACTGGGCGGGGATACGGGACATAAACTGTAGCTTACTATAATTCAACTTAAACTACAAAAAAATTGAAATATTCACCAAAACATGGCATGTGGCAGTAAAAATTTCATCCAATATATAGAAGTAATGTAAAATGCTTATAAACAAATGATAGTAAGTGGATAATAGACACAAGTAGCAAAATGTTGCAAGAGGTGCTGTGATATAAATAAGGTCAATCAACAAGAACAATGTTTTCTAAATTGCTAAATCAAATCAGGGTGGCAATAGGTTGATATAAAAGAGTTCATATAGGAACAAGGAGAAGTAATTAAGGAGGGAATGCAAAACTTATGTCTATGATATATGGTTGTGCAATCAATGTAACCAATGTAATATGGATTAATATTTTACTTACCTCTAGGTTTCATATTATGTATATGAGATGTATACATTATATAATATATATGAGGTGAATTATGCTTGTATTTGTAAAATCATAGTAGCAGTGGAAGAAACAAGAAGTCAGAGAGAGAGAAGAGGAAGAAAAAATGAAGATAGGTTAAAGAAATACAGCTCTTTTTTATATAACAGTGTTTGTGTTAAAATGAAGTTTTAATTGTAGTTCAATGGATTGTGAAAAAATTGAATTAAAATATTAATTAAAAATTTACTTTGATAATGCAATAGAAGGCAGGTTTATCAGATCTGAAGACAACATCAAGTTGGGACAGGGGTAGTTAATACAGAATTCTAAATGACTTTGAGAGATTCTGTTGCAGATTTCTTTTTTCCATAGAGAGACCCAGGAGTCAGTTTGAAAAGGTAACCGTAGTTTATTGAGCTTCAGTGTCCCCAGAGGAAATACATCTAAATTATTGGGGCCTCGAATTCCGGACAACATAGTCTTTTATAGCATTTTAGACAAAGAAAACTTACAAATTACATTCATTGGTTACATATGAATTAAACATATGCACCTCCTTTGCGCTAATTGGATGTTTATTCATATGTCTGACCTGCGTTTCTCTATCCCTTGTGGTACCTATCCATCAAACTATTATCTAGATGTTTCTCTTTACTGCCTCCAAACTGTCTCTGTATTACTTCCTTTTATTTGGGTCAAAGCAGGAACCATTTCAGTGTTGTTGCATTCCAGAGCCAAGGATTTGACACAACCTTATGTCCATCATCCTGGCAACCCTTGCCCTCAATACATTTCAATATTATAATTTTCATCTCCTGAGCATAGTGAAAATCTCAGTTCTAAACTACCTTCTTCAATTGTAGAGCTGGGCCAAAACTAACAAAATGAATTTCTGCAGGGATAATTTTGTACACATCTAAGCAGCAATAATGAAACACACAATAGGATAGGGTACACTCAGCTTGAAAGCAGTACATGTGAAAAAAAATCTAGGGTTGTTGTTGTGCACATTCTCTAGGGGTAGTAGTAGACTAACACGGTGATACAGTGGTCAAAAAAGCTAATGCAATTCTCAGCTGTATCAAAGGGATTATAGTGTCCAGACTGAGGGAAATAGTAATGCCAGAGCATGTTGCTTTGGTCAAAGTTCACCTGGAATAGTGTTTCTAGTTTGAGGCACCACCGTTCAAAAGTGGTATTTACAGGCTGGATGATCAGGAACAAAGTTCTGGGAACAATGCCTTATGAGGAACAACTTAGGGAGCCTGGAGAAGAGAAGAGTAAGAGGTGACATGGAAGCTATCTCTAAATATATGAAGGACGTCATGTAGAAGATGGAGCCAACTTGTTTCTTTTGCAGCTCCAGAGACTACAACACAAACTGATGGATTCAAATTCAAAAGAAAGAGACTGTTTTAATATAAGAGTTGTCTGACAGTGGAATAAATTGCCTCAGAGTGTGGTGGACTCTCCATCTTTGGAGGTCTTTTAGACAGAGGTTCAGCGGACATCTTTCAGGAGTGCTTTAGCTGTGCAGCTCCATGGCAGGATGTGGACTGGATGTTCCTTGTCATTCCTTCCAAGTTCTAAACTTCTGTGATTCTATCATTCTAGACTTAATTTTTACACTACAGTAGCCATTTTGATTGCTGACTGATTAATGATTATTTGATTGATTAATAAATTGATTTAGTATTAGGTACAGAAAATCTTTGACCATTTCAGTGTCTTCATCATCCAGTTGTACACTCGTCTCTCCCTGTATGGGATGTGATCCTACTCCCACTAAGCAAATAGAATTGAGTATCCTTATCAGCAGCATGGTCAAACATCAACAGATGTATACTGACATAAAAAGAGTTGCTTTATGTTTAGTGTCACTTGCTAGATAGTTTCCCCTTAGCCTAGCAGTTCAAGCATGCAAGCAAACCATTAGCTGGGGGCAGACTTCCCAGTAAACCTCCCTATTAGTAAATTACGACAGTTGGCCCTTCTTATACATGGATTTTTATACACAGATTCAAGCATCCATGGTTTGAAAATGTTCAAAAAAATTATAAATTTCAAATATCAAATCTTGATTTTCCCTTTTTTATAAAGGACACCATTTTGCTATGTCATTATATTTAATGGGACTTGAGCATCCACAGATTTTGTTATCCACGGGGGATCTTGGAACCAAACCCCAGCGTATAACAGGGGTCCACTGTAGTATGGTTCTCATAACCATTAGGATGGGAGATGGATTGCAGACAAAAAACAGAGAGAAATACATGTTGTGCGTATAATATTTTAAGGTAGTAAATTATGATCTTTGCCAATCTGAGTATGAATCCTAGAACTGCATCTGTTCTGTTTTTTCACAGGGCAGACACATCATGGTCAAGTTTCTTACCTTGTTCCTCCAGTTCATCTGGACTCTGATCTTGAGAAACAGTCATTTAAGGGTGAGTTGGTAATGTAATAATTCTATGCTGAAAGTGTGCATTAACTTACCACAGTTACTGATCCTGTGAGAAGTATTTTGTTTGAGGGACTGAGCAGATGTGATAAGGAACAAACAATGCTTGCTAGACTGGTTCCCCTGTTTGTTCCTTATGCAATTGTCCCTAAAGTACTGTATTGACTATTTCCATGAGTCTGCCTGAGGTAAACTTCACTAAGGTGGGTTTTCTTCATAGTGGACATAATCCTATACTGTATACAGAACCGAAAATCCCTGCCCCTTGTATCACCTTCCTCACCTAATCTGAAATACCTGGAGGAAGACCTCAATTGAATTCCTGAGGGTTAAGGCAAATATATATGGGAGGAAATGCTTCCTCGGGCAACTTGGGCCCAAGTGATAACGGCTTTAAAACCAACGCTTAGGCTGCCATCCAGTTAGTGAATTGTAATGGTATAAATTGAATGTGCACAGTCAGAACTCCCTTTTCTGGTCAAATTCTGTTCTGACCATGGAAGAACCAAAATATTACTAAGTCACCTTGTAAGCCCATGGTCATTTCTATGTTGTCAGAGAGCTTGAGGGATGAGGAGGAACATGTCCAGCTATTTTCTTGCAGGAAGAGATGCTGCAAAGTTGTAAGTTGCAGAGAGCGTGCCAAAGCCTCTGAGCTTTCTCCAAATGCTATTGCTGTGCAACCAGCTAGAGGAAGAGAGCTGAATAGAGTCCCACTCAGCTCCCCACACTCCAGTAGCACAGAAATGGCCATGTTGGGAGGGGATGTGTGCATTGCTTACAAGGTGAGTTTTTGAGGGTGGATGTAGCTGTGGAGAGAGAGCTATCTCTTGATGCTGGATATCCACCCTTGATTTGGGCCCAGAAGGAGACTGGTATCCAGAGCAGATGGCAACTAGTGACATAACAAGCAATATGATACTATTGGGTAGTCCCTATTAACTGTTGACATGCTGAGTTTGGAGCTACAGGCATTTCTAGACATTTGAAAATAATAATAATCCACATAGGAAGTGATTAGAATATCTGTAATAGTTGCAAGGCTATCTCTCTCTAAGTGGGGTTATAATTGATTAGTCAGCCTACTCTGATAAAAGGTGCTCCAAGGCATGGAGGTCATATGCCTTTTTTATTCGCAAGGGTAGATCCAAACTGCATACTTGATTCTTGAAGAGGAATGCAAGCTCTTCCATAACAGGGTTAACCCCCCTCAAACCAGGCCTGCACAACTTGGAAGTAGGCAGGGGCCAAAATTAAAACTGCTAAACTTCTCCAGGCTGCAGATAGGTTTTAATTAATTATTATAATGAATTATCATTACTAATTATTTATTACTAATTAAGTATTGTCAATCACTAATTATTAATAATTACTAATTATTGATAATGACTAATTATTAATAGTTATTAATAATTAATAGTGATACTATTAATTCCATCCTCCCCTGCCGCCACCCTACTCTTTCTTGGGAGAAGGCGAAGCAGTAAAGGAACCTTGCGCAGGGTCACCAGATGTCATAACCAGAATGGAGGAAAAGAAACCACAAAATATAGGACGTTCAAGACAAATGTAGGCGACATAACAAAATAAAAGCTAAAAACACTAATATAAATTCACAACATTTATAAATATAAATGCACAAAAAACCTCCTGATGCCCCCCCCCATGCCATTGCACTCCCACCCCCTCACCCACCTGGCAGCCCCCTCCTTAGAGGTGAGAGTAGGCTGGAAAAGCACATCTCACTCTAGAAGATAAATATACGTGAGTAGTTTGCACTCTATGTCTTTCCAATCTATAATAACAGGTACAAAACTGAATAATAGTAATAGCATATGGGCCACCTAGGTCCAAAACACACTGCAGAAATAATCCAGTTTGAGGCCACTTTAACGGCCCTGGTTCAATGCTAAGGAATCCCGGGAACTGTAATTTTGTGAGACATTTAGCCTTCCCTGTCAGAGAGTTCTGGTCCCATGTTCCCTAGCACTGAGCCAGGGAAGTTAAAGCGGTCTCAAAATGGATTATTTCTGCAGTGTGTTTTGGACCTTACTTAAAAAAAATAGCCCAGATTTAAATGTTGCTTTAAAAATTATTTCCATCTCCCAGCTATGTGATGGTTGGAGGGAAATGAGAAAGTGTTATGGGGAAGGACTGCCAATATATTGGGTGATGCATTCTGTGGTATGTACAATTTGTGGCCAAGTAAGTGACCCTGGGCACATCACACACTCACAGCCTTAGAGAATAGTAATAGTAACTCTCCCTTGAAGAAACTTGCCAAGAAGACCCCATAAGGTTACCTTAGGATTTCCATAAGTTGGAAAGGACTTGAAGACACACAAGAACAACAACAGAAGTCTGCAATTACAGTATTTCATAGGTAGTACATGAGAATAGGAGCCAGCGTCGTTAGTGGTTTGAGTGTTGGATGACCATTCTGGAGACCAGGGTTTGATTCCCTGCTCTGCCATGAAGCCCACTGGGTAACTTTGGGCAACTCACAATCTCTCAGCCTCAGGGGAAGGCAATGGCAAACCTCCTCTAAATAAATCTTGCCAAAAGAACCACATATTAGAGCCAGTGTGGAGACCAAGGCTTGAATCCCAGCTTGGCTATGAAACCCCCTGGGTCAAGAGAGCAAGGAGGGAGGGAAAGTCCCAGGGCAAACCTTACCTCCTGCTCAGCAAGCCTTTACTCCCCTGGGGCTCTCCCTCTCTGCAAGGCATGGTCCCCTGGGCATCTCCAAGGCCTGCCTGCTGCCAGGCCGCCCTGCAAAAAGTGTGGGAAAGGCAGTGGCAGCAGCGGTGGCCTTCCTCCCCCCCCCCAGCTACAGCTGATTAAAACCTTGCCAGGCCCACCAAGGCCCGCTAAAAGCTCTCCCTGCTCTCTCTCTCTCTCTGTTAATTGTTCCTACTTCTGGGAACTGGAACTTGGAGCTGCCGCCGCCGAAGCTACCTTCTCCTCTTCCTCCTGGCTCTTTCCTATGGGCCACCAAAAATCTTTTGGGAGGTACTGGTGGCCCACGGGCCATATGTTGTGCAGACCTGCCTCAAACAGACAGAATACTTGTAAAGTCTAAGGCTTTCACGGCTAGCATCCATAGTGTTTTGTGGGTTTTTAGGACTATGTGGTTGTGTCTGGAAGAGCTTATTCCTGACGTTTCACCAGCATCTGTGGCTGGCATCTTCAGAGAATACTGGCATGGAAGTGATTGGTGTATATATACTGTGTGACCCTTGTTTGAGAGGAAGTGATTTACATGTTAATCTGTGTGTTGGTGAATGGCAAGGCTCCAGGGTGGAAGGATATGTGAAGAGGATTTGTTTCTATTTAATTAATAACCCATTGTCTTTTGGGAAAGCCCCAGACTCTGGATGATTTTCATTTGCATCTGCTGAGTCTTGATTTTGGTGTTTTTCAGAACTGGTAGCCAAACTTTGTTTACTTTCAGGGTTTCTTCTTTCTTGTTGAAGTTGTCCAGGTCAATGGCCCCCCTGTGCATTCTGACCTGATAGAACACTTGCCAAAAGTATCTCTCTATTGTCCATTATGGGTCTTAGTTTTCTGAGCAATTCCGCAGGTGTTGAAATCATCAATTGCTTTCCTTACATTAGAAGGAGAAACATATTTGGATATCATTAACATACCTCAACCCATATTTCCCACTCCTAGATACAATTACAAAATTACAATTAGAATTCAGATGAATTGATTTTCCTTCCTCTCAATGTTTTTCACTGTCCAGCTTTCACACTCATATGCAGAAATCAGAAGTACTATGGCCTGGATGCTTCTGACTTTGCTATTTAATTATTCATCTTTACTTTGTTGGTGGCTATGCTGACAATAGCAGTGCTGCTGGTAGAGTGGCAGGATCCTAGTTCTTCATGTTCTTGCCTTGCCTGTTATCTAATTGGCTTTTGTCTTTGGACTGCCTTTTTCATGCTACTAAATGCTGGGATAGGTCATGCTAGTGGTGCCATGTGGTAGGGAATGGACATCTAGCTTAATGAGCAGATGTGAACGTGAAGAGATATGTACCGGGGATTGCCAAGTCAGTTCCATTAGAATTTCCGGTACAAGGGAAAACAATTGGGTGGCCTGGGAAAGAAAATGTTTTGCCTTTTTGACAAATGAGGTTTGAGCATGGGAAAAAGTTTGAATTGCCTTGTTCTCTTATTATACTCTGTAACAGAAATGCCTTAGTTCTAACAACATCACCATCCTGTGAATTGCTTTTGTATCTGAATAAAGCTTGCTATTTTACACTGGGTTCCTGAGTCAAAGACTGCCAGTACATTACATAGGTTCTCCCATGCCAGACAGGCGTGCCAAATAGCTACTGGATAGTAGGATGAAAGTTCTTGATTCCCCCCCCCCCTTCTGACAGATGTTGGGGAAAAAGCATTGGTCTTTCTTCCCATAGCCTTGAAGTATTTGAGGGTGGTTTTTTTTTTGCAAAGGATGGCTAAGTCACCACAACATGTAAAAACTGCACATTTTCAAGTAACTTGCACAGTTTAACTTGGAAGTGCACAACTTTATGAAGAAGAACTCCAA